>NC_080562.1:34034208-34338136 GCF_030253575.1 Rhododendron vialii
GAGCGATTGATTCGGTCGTTTATCTCGGCACGGACAACTCGAATTGAACCAGAGCACATATAAATTTGAATCGCCCGAACCTTCAATTGCCTATATGAACAGTCGGATCGGTCACACAGCATTCGCGCAAAAGTGCTTGGCTGCATTCCCGGGCGGAGGTGGGTTATCTTTCTAGATTCTAGACCATCCATAAATTTTCCAAAATTTGACTCGTTTTTTGTCGGGGTTGATCAAATGATTTGTAGGGAGAAATCAAATAAATGGAGCCGTGGTCCCCCGAGGCTGCGTGATAGACGAGGTTCAACATTCCAAAAAGAAAGAAGGGTGCTATCGTCAAGTCATCTATTCAGACTCGAGCTGTAGATCAAGCGATTGTGAGTGTCACGTTTTTTTATAGGTGTCAGTGCGTGAGGTTTAGGGGAGTAAACGATTCGGATTGGTCCGGTTCTCAGAAAATCAGTAACTGAATCATTTCAAACGGTTCTAGAAAATTGAGAATTAGAGCCTAATCAATATATGCATGGAACCTAACCAGAACCAAACCGCATGACCGGTCCGATTTTGGTTCAGTTCCGGTTATATTCAATTAACATCCAAACACTTATTCACAAAATATGAACTCATAAAATTAAAGAAATAGGAAGATAATCTGCTGGAATAGAAAATGAAGGAAGAAAATAAAAGTTTTTCTAACAAATGAGATTTCATCTATAAAAAAATTAAGTTTAGCAAAGAAAAGATTAACTATCAAATTCAATTAATATATTTAATTACACACGCGTATGTATTTCTATACTTATCTTAGTTTTAAATGGTTCGGTTCGGTTCGGTTTTAACCACCTTTCATTAATTGAGAACCAATAACCAAATCAAAATTAACGGTTCTTATTTTTTTGGAACCATAACCTGACCGTAAAACCGTAGAATCGGACCAAATAGGACAGCATTCTGGATCAGACCGATTTTACGGCTCGGACAGTTTTCTTGAACACCCCTAGTGAGGTTTCAGGTTCAAAGTCGATGGAACAATGTTGGTCTGCCGTAGGCCCGTAGTAATCTAACTCTACCAACATACTAGTAATATCCTATCATATGACAAAAAGAAGAAGAAAAAAAATCAATTATTCAGATTTCTTTTTTCCATTTTTTTTCCAATCTGCATGTTAGTGAATAACAAGTTACAAAAACAGGTCGATATTGTTCCACCAACTCGAGCTTAATGTCGGTAGATAATAAGTTACAATAACATACCCATGTTCGATTCAGTGCATCCAAAGACCCCATAATTTCTATTTTTACTACTACTTTTCCTTAAGGATGCATGGCGTATAATTCACTCAATTTGTTAGGCGAAATTTGACACTCCTGTTTAGAAGACCTAATTTTAGTCCAATTTGTTGAATTTTAAGGCTGTATTTTTTTTTTCACCAAGAAAGAAAGGAAATGTTTTTTGAATCCAAAGAATTTTTTTTTTCCCGTAGTTTGGAACAACCAACCACAACTGTTGTGTATTAACTACAAGCATTGTGCCCGTCGTTGGACGGGACAGAAAAAAAAAATATCGGTGTTTTTTTGGCCCCGCGTATCAAACGGATGGACACAACAATATTTGATAAAAAAAGATGGTTCAATTTTTTTCCTGTCCCGTGTTCAATGTACGCTAGCATTATTAATTCAAATTCTATGCCCTGAAAGACGTGTATGGTGGAGAATGAGTATGGGGCATCACGTGACTGTGCTCCAGAGACATATAATAATTTTTCCTCCATATTCACACCCCCTCCCCACGTCTCTCCCTAGTCCCTCCCCACGTTTCTCTCTCTCCTCCCCACGTTTCTCTCTCTTTCAAATTTTTTTTTTAAAATCTAGAAAATTAGAATTGAAGGTTTAGATGTTTTGAAGTCCAAAACACATTTGCTTAGTACTATTGATTGATTGATTAAGGGTACAAGACGAAAAACACCAAAACAAAAAGGCATATAAAAATAGAAAACAAAGTGGGATGGGTGAAAAATATTTACATATACATATACATATAAAAAATATATAATGCTGTGGAAAAATTTAGTAATGTATTCAAGGAAACTCTACTTTGTTTTTTCCATTTTCCCCGGTGGAGCCATGACTCCTCTTTTTTCTTTTTCCTTTTTATTATCCAGGGTTGATACGGTACATGAACAAGTTCCATAAAATTGTATTGTAACATTTTCCTTTTTTTATCTGCAAAATGGACGTACGTACAGATAGATTGCTCTACATGTCATCACGAAATATTACTCCATGAACACTACCTAGCCATCTACATGGGATCTCATCACATCACACCTATGTTAGGCCGAAACTAAATATCTCAATGTGTGCTCCAACACGAAAAAGTATTTTAGCCTCACTAAGCGCCTATGCAAACTTGAATTCAAATACTGATCGAGCGAGAAACTTCAAATACTTACCCATTAAACCGGCCACTTGGTGAAACTTAAGTTTTATCCTTACCACTTAGAGCAATGTCATATATATATATATATATATATATATATATATATATATATATATATATATATAGAGAGAGAGAGAGAGAGAGAGAGAGAGAGAGAGAGAGAGAGAGAGAGAGAGAGAGAGAGAGAGAGAGAGAGAGAGAGAGAGAGCCTATACAAACAACATTCTTAGTGACAAGGGGCCAACGGAGCTAACGACGGAGAGAGGTGTGAGATCGCGGATCAAAAAAAAAAAAGGTGTGAGATCCCACATCGCCAATAAAAGGGAAGTTTAATTAGTATATAAGTGATTCCGACCAACTATTGTGTAACTTAAAATTAATTTTTTGAGTCACGTGATTAGGTGAATGGTTAACATGTCAATTGAGGCGGGTCCTTACAAAGGGCACATATCCCTCTTATTTTCTTGGTAATTATATATTAGTTAAGGCTTCCTAATCTTTTTTTATACTATCAGTTAAGGCTTCCTAATCTTCCTTCGACCTTAATCCAACAGATATATACTCCTATCTACGTACGGATTATTAATTATTGATGTCCCCGAAAAATCGAGCCCAAAAGAGTGATTTATTGACTAGGTTATCAACGTTCGATCAACTTGACGTTTCCAATAATTGTTCTTCGCGATGAACTTTTACAAAGTGAACAATTTAGATCATGTCTTTTTGATTCAGGACGATGCCCATTTAATAAACACAACAACCTTATACGCTTTGAGGCACAACAGCCTTATACGCTTTGAGGCACAGCAAGATAGATCCTTGGTTCCCTAAAATTTCTAGATCCACACGTTTTTAACTATCGTGCAAACTGGCAGAGGACATTCTGCATTACCCCGTAACAATTTCTAGATCCACACGTCTTAGAAATCGTAGTGGTTCTTCCACAAGGTGTGACCTAGGTCTGTCAATGGACTATAGTCCATCGTCCATCGCACATTTTCAAAATGCATGATGTAGTGGATTTTGTTGCCACGCAAGCTCTGTAAAATAAAATCGCGATGGACTATTTTTACAAAACGTTTCAAAAAGTGGGTATTCGCCCAATTCGTTTACAAAAATTGGACAAATCGACCAAAAACTCAGAAAGAAGAGGACGCGTGGAAACTTGTTTCTACAACAATTAATATGAATGAAAAAATGAAAGAAATGGAAAATTAGGATTACAAGTCCAACATTTGATCCATAATACTCGTGGTCTATGGACACTAATTTTCTGTAATTTACTGTCTATTCTACTTGGCTTCCTCTGTTAATTTGTTTTTGTGATAATTAAGCCATTTCTTGTTTGCTCTAATAAAGCATAAACAACTGTAGTACGTTTGGATGATAACGCACTCTTTCTATCTCTCTAAACACGCATTAACAAGTACTATATGCAACCCCCATATGGCAACATGCCAACATGGATGAGTTATAAACCCAAACATTCTGGGTTTGAAAATTTGGCAATCTCTAATTGGGCCAGGCTGTAGGAGAAAATTTTTTTATGAATCTCCTAGTCTCGGCGTGGATGGTCTGCCTTTGACCGGACAGGATATAGGAAATAGTCGAGATGCGCGTAAGCTGTCCCGATCAATACTCCTACCTGTCGAGCAAAAAATAATAATTGAAGTATATGAAACTACTATTTTACAAAAGGAACACATGATCAAGTGTCCTTGAAACACCCATTAAACAAAATCCTTCAAGATTATTGACACTGAATTGGATTTTACAAAAGGAAACCTAGTTGTAAACTCAAAAGCATGTCAAGACAAGAAACGAAAAGATTGAAACAGAAAGGAAAGCAAGATCATCATGCTTACAGTGTCTACCACCATAAAAGGATTACTTGAGTGAAAAACAAGGCAATGTGTGTTTCATGCACCCAAAAAGGAAAAAGAAGAAAAAGGCATGTGATTGGTCAATCCAATGTACCTTCAAAAGTATGCAAGTATTGGCAACTTCAGTTTGGCATTTCTTCACCATGGACGATTCCAGAAAAAGTAGTGGCGCACAGAAATGAATTTTAGATCATAATTTCCGAACCGGGGATTGTGTTGTGTAGGTGGTGCACAGCACGTTCGATACATCCGTTCGGCAATCCAACGGTTCAAATCTCATCTCCACCGTGTTAGCATCCGAATTGTTTATTGCCGAGATGAGATTTAGATTGTCGGATTACCAAACGGACGACTCGGATGGTGCACAAACCATTTTTCATATGAAATAATGACCTTATTCTCTTGTCAACCTACTGTAAAAGAAGACAAATTGAAATTCCTATTTCCAAATAAAATTCAATGTTCAAAACTCATTTCCCTTCATAAACATCCCGTACCTAAACTGGCTGTGCAAAACCCTCTATAGCCTTCCAACTCTGGTCAAAGAAAAAACTCGAGTTTAGAACCAACGGGTTATATAAGTAAATAACCAACAAAAATTCCAAATGCACCTAACAAACATAGAAATCCGAAGGAATTTTGCCAAGTGGACATGAGAAAGCAATTAAAAAGCTTGTTCCTCAAGATGATCGCAAGTTTGGATCCCGCAAATGCCAAATATTTCAAACCATAGGGACAACTGGAGATTTGTTCGATCATTGACTTCAGTGCCCCGGCATTAGTCGAAGTAAGCACAAGCTGATCTAGACATCTAGTTATCAAAATGAAAAAACCCTATAATTCCATTCACATTAGTCCCCTATTGGTCCAAATTAAGCTGTCTTCTTCATTGGGTCCCCAACCAGTAAAACTCACAACCCCTTCTCCTTTTCTCTTTTCACTTCCACCCATATTATGTAAAGCAATCACGGTAAAGCTGCAGTAAATTATTATTTTTACAACTCAGATGTCCGAACCACGTTATTTTAATCGATCAAAAGCTGTACTTAAAGACATATTTTTTTCGGAAAAAGGCTATAATACACACAATTTATTTGAGTGTATATCATATGCACTCTTAAAATGTTATGAATTATAGCGAAAATGTTACAAATAGTATTACTAAAAAGTTACGAATCGTATAAAGGTTACGAGATACACCAAAATGTTATGAATTATAATGAAAATGTTACGAATCATACTGCTGAAAAGTTATGAATTCTAGAACAAATGTTACAAAACACGCTAAAATGTTGCTAAAATGTTATGTATAAATCATAAAATAAGTGCATATGTTACACCCTTTTAAGAGCTGTGTATTGTAGACTTTCCCTTTTTTCGACATGGACAAATGAGAAAAGAACAGAACAAAATAAAATAAAAAACAGCTAACTAAGCATCTCATGGGTGATCACAATTTTATTCCTAACGAAAAATCTCAGATTAAACAATTATCCGAAGAAGTCGTGCAAAACTTATTTTTTAGGAACTGTCATATTATTAAGAATCGAATACACTTATCCAGTTTGTTTGGTCAAGAATATAAATATAATAGTCTTCTGATGTCAAATTATTTGTAAATGATACTAGGAATTCTCTTGTTTAAAAAAATGAGAATAAATTCTTTACACATCCGATGTAAATATTTGTTTTATCCAAATCAATTGCATTTCAACACGTATCAAAACAGTGGTTCCAATTAATAAAACGTGGCGACGTGGCGCAACGCAATTGACTTGGAGAAAACAAATGTTTACTCCGACGGTGTAAAGAATTTATTCTCTAAAATAATACATTACGTATCTGATACTATTTGTAGTACTTGTCAGGCTACCATAAACTAGTCCGCACATGTTTATAAGCATGAGAGGAAGAGACGAAAGTAAACGAGAAGAAACCCTATTAAATTACCGTTTGATGGGCGGGATTAAATCATACTCCCTCCGTCCCTAAATAATTATTCGACGCGTAAATTTAGACTGTTAAAAAGATGCACTTGTTTCATTAAAAAAATTAATTTTTTTCACTAATCAATAGATAACAATAAGTTCTATTAAATTTTGAAGAAAAAATTAATTTTTTAAACAAAAAACATGCATCTTTTGTAAGATCCATGTATACGCGTCGGACACTTATTTAGAAAGTGAGGGAGTATATGCTGAAGTATAGGGATTTACGTCTACCCGATTAGCAAGTGTCACATCATCGTTGATAGATAGTTTCAACTGATGTCTCTCCGGTTACTAAACCCAAGTTTGAATCAGATAAATATCACTTAACCTTTTCTTTTCTTTTTGATAATTATATCACTTAACCTTAGTTAGTTAGCATCATTACTCAGTAATACTGTAGTTTATGTAAACTTATCATGGTATCTAATTGACTTTGTTGGACTAAAACAAAATTAACGTAATAAACTATTGGAAAACTTCGTCGAATCTTCGACGAGGGCAAAGGAGAAGACAATCAAATTTCCCTTCATTTTTTTTTTAGAAAATGCGGTAGTAACTTAATCTTATTGAGATGTGAACTGATATGTCATTCGAAAGAAAAAATCGAATATATTATTTATCTCTTGTTAATAATTGAGGACTTGCTTTTCATTGGGTTTTCTGGCTAGGTCGTTTAGGGTTGATCAATATTATGTGAACTGAGATGTGAACTGGTTTACCGCGCCGCCCACCGCACGCTCTCCGGGCCCACTCCGGCCACCGGACGGCCTATTCGAACTGTCCAAAAATTCTTTAAAAAAAAATCGAGTGGGCCTACGCGAGAATCAACGGCATCCGAAGTGTGTAAGTGCTCGATCCAAACTTCCATTTTTTAATGGCTCGGATCATCTGATTTTTGGTAGTTCAGATCGATTACTTACACACATCGGATGCCATTGATTCTCATGAAGGCCCACTCGGTTTTTTTTTTTAGAATTTTTGGTCGGTTCGGATTGGCAGTCCGGTGGCCGGAATGGGCCCGGCAAGCGTGCAATGGGCGGCGCGGTGGATGAGCCGCGGTGGGTGTTTCATTGTCCCTACAACATTTTCCATTTATATATGAAAAAAATAACAAAAGGATCATCGACCCGAGCCTTAGAGAGCTTGAGCTTGGCTAGTTTGTCAAACGAGCTACAAACTAGCTCGAGCTCGTTCACGAACACCTCGAGTTGAGCCATTACTGAGCTCGCGAATGGCTCGGTTCGCTTACAACCCTAATCATCGTATCATAAATTCAAATGCACAAGAACAGCAAAAATACGAACTACAGTATGGTGAAAATAGAAAGTGCAAATCATCACAGTAATCTGTTTGGAACTTATAGAAAGGAAAAGAAAATAAAAGAGAAAGAAAATGAGAGGAAAATAGGAGGTAAAATTTACTATTCACTCAACTTGAAATTTTTATTTTCTTCACTCTTTTTCTTTCAACCAAACAATAGGAGGGAATTTTTTTTAATTTTCCATTCTTTTCCTTTTTTTTTTTCTAAGTTCCAAACAGAGCCTAAAATGTGCTCTAAAGTAATCAATTTTTTTTTGAGGGAGGACAAGAGGGTAATTTCACCAACCAAACTCACCTAGGTAATTGCTGACTAGGGAGAGGTAGAGTGAACCATTTAAACACATACACACAAATCCAAACTCCCGATGTGAAAGCCAGCCCAACTGACGCAGGCCCAAGAACCTCGCCGCGAAACCCAGCACAACGACAACGGACTCAAAGGACCTACACCAGAGGTCGGATCCCTCTAAAGTAATCAATGTCTCCAAGAAACTTCAACGATTCGGATTTTTCTGTTTTTTTCCTCTTGGGTGTGTATTCTGTTTGGGTTGTGAAACAACGAAGCAACTTCCCTCATATCACACTCAAAATCAAAAAAGAAACAATTTCAATATGGGCAAATAAAATTTCAAGTTTTTTTTTTAATAACAGCCACGAAGTTGTGGTCAAGAATGCAAAGAATAGTAGAAGCGACCTTCCAGCCACCTCAGTGGGGTCCTTACCACAATGGAAGAGATATTTCAACAAGGCACCATGACAACTCAAGGCAGGCCGGGACTTAAGCATATGTTTCCTCTAAGATCTGAAATTCGAAAAAAATCATGTGATATCAATTCCTCTAGGCCAGTTTATGCGAAATTTTGCTCCGGTTTTAATTGAGCTCACCGGAAATGAACGGTGGGATTGGACCCCCAGATTTAATCGACGTGCGAGTACACTGGCAAGAGATATGAAAAACAAAAAAAACATGGCACAATGACCTTAGCCATGCGTTGGGACCGAACACAAACTGGGTGGGTCCTGACACAGTCTAATTGACTCCTTTAATTTCTATCCTATCCCCTCACCAACTTTCCACTATTATTTTTCCCTTCACCACTTCATCAAACCCCTATAAATTGCACTAGAAACTCATTCATTCTCACTCACAGGCGGGAGAACAAAACACAACAGCATACAGTGAGAGATACAGACATATATACAGAGAATAATGGAGTACTTCCCAGTGATCAACATGGAGAAACTAAACGGTGAAGAAAGGGGAGCCACAATGGAGCTCATCAAAGATGCTTGTGAGAACTGGGGATTCTTTGAGGTACTATTAGTTTCTATAAGCTACCAATTTCCTTCATTTCATAGTTTAAGTTTTTTCGTTTTTTATTCCCGGATGCTCGGGCCAGCTTAAACTAATTCTAAAGTAAAGTTTTTTCAAAAAATGGGTTTAAGAGTTTTTAACTTTATGTACAGTTGATGAACCATGGAATTCCACATGAGTTTATGGACACTGTGGAGAGGCTGACAAAGGAGCACTACAAGAAGTGCATGGAAGAGAGGTTCAAGGACCTGATGGCAACCAAGGCTCTAGAGGGTGTCCAAGCAGAGGTCACTGACATGGACTGGGAGAGCACCTTCTACTTGCGCCACCTCCCTCGGTCCAACATATCTGAAGTACCCGACCTTGAAGATGAATATAGGTACAAAAAATCAGATGTCCAAAAACCAACACAAAAAAACCCCATAATTTCCCCCCCAAAATAAGTGGTCAGCAAGCTCGCTGATGACACTGGAGCAATGCTAGGAACACAACTTTAAAACACAACTATCTGATGCACGTAAGCCCACATAATCGGACACCTCCAAACACAATTGTATTCCTAGACTTTTTGCTTTTGATGAACTTGTAGCACTAGTGGAGATATTAAGGTTGCCAGAGTAATATTTGATATTTCCCCTCCTGGTCAACCAAAACTCCTGGACAATCCAAAGTATCAGACCATAAATGATGGCCAACTAAGCAAAATTGCTCTCTTCCCCTCCCTCAGCTTTAATCCTGATTTGTATATCTATGTGAATGAGCAGGGAGGTGATGAAGGAATTTGCAAAAAGATTGGAGAAACTGGCAGAGGAGCTCCTAGACTTGCTATGTGAGAATCTGGGACTAGAGAAAGGCTACCTAAAGCAGGCTTTCAATGGAGCAAAGGGTCCTAACTTTGGAACCAAGGTCAGCAACTACCCACCATGTCCCAAGCCAGATTTGATCAAGGGGCTCCGAGCCCACACTGATGCAGGCGGCATCATCTTGCTCTTCCAAGATGACAAGGTCAGCGGCCTCCAACTCCTCAAGGACGGCCAGTGGATCGACGTTCCTCCGATGCGCCATTCAATTGTCATCAACCTTGGTGACCAACTTGAGGTACAATAAGAGATCTAAGATGTCTTACTTCAAACATGGTTTAAAACTTTAGATTGCGGAATTGGGATTTACGGTAAAGGTACTGAGATATTGTGCGATACAGATCAGGAACCGAAACCCAAGTCGCCTTGTTTATAAAAAAAAAAAGCCTCAAAAAAGACTTCTAAAGAGCCTAGAGCATCTGAATTGACCAATAAACTGTGAATTGGATAGTGAATTTCCATAAAGGCATACGTATCCCAAATTGGCCGAAACACAAGCAATTTTCATTCCCATCAGTATAGTAGGGCACAATGGTACATAGAGGCCAAAATAAACAATATGCACCTGCCTATATCTAAAACCTTGATTTCAACTGGTCCATAATCTTTAGCAAATAAATGAGGACTTCAATCTTAAGAATTATAAAAACACACGCAGGTGATCACCAATGGGAAATACAAGAGTATACTCCACCGAGTCATCGCCCAAACGGATGGAAACCGGATGTCAATAGCATCATTTTACAACCCAGGGAGTGATGCTGTGATCTATCCTGCACCAGCACTGGTGGAGAAACAAGCAGAGGAAGGAAAGGAAACATACCCAAAATTCGTGTTCGACGACTACATGAAACTGTATGCAGGGCTGAAGTTCCAGGCCAAGGAGCCAAGATTTGAAGCCATGAAAGCCATTGAAACTAATGTCACTATGGGTCCCATTGCAACAGCTTAAATTAGAGTCAATGTAAAGAGAGAACAGGACTTAAGATGTTGGTTTTATTGGGGTGTGACTAATCTTGGTGTATAAAGCAAGTTGTTGGGTCCTTGTGGGTTACTGTATGGAGTGATTAGTTCTTGTAAGATGTGAAAAGTTTAATACTACTAGTGTATAACAACCTTATGTTATGAATAAAGAGTTTAATGTCCTTTCCTAGTTTATTCCTTTCTTTCTTCAACAAAAGTGGCAGTTGATCTCAAAGTTGTGACGACAGGTAAACCAAGTTTACAAATATGAGGAACCATTTGGTTGCAACTTTTATGTAGCCAAGTAAGGTAGGTATAGAGAGATAATCCAGGCAGGGTAGAGAGAGAGAGAGAGAGAGAGAATGGGGACACAGACACGGGAATTCTAAAAAAATGGGGACACGGACACGGGGGACACACCATGTGTATATTTTATTTATTTATTTATTTATATTTTTTTCAAATTTAAATGGCAAAATGTGAACAAAACGAAAATTCCATAGTTCCAATACCATTTTAACAAAACAAGACATCCATAAGTTCAATACAACCTTATTGAAAAATTACAGTTTAGCCGTAGAATTTTTTTAAAAAAATTACCGTTTGACCACCAAAATTTTAAAAAATTACAGTTTGACCCCAATTTTTTTAAAAAAAATTACACTTTGACCCCCGCCATGTACACATCAGTGTCCTCAGTCGTGTCCCCATCGGTGTCCTGCCGTGTCCCCCTCAAAAATTTATATTAAATTATGGGATAAGCCACGTGGCGTGTCCCATACGTGTCCCCGTGTCCAGACACTGTGAAACGTCGACCCCTAGAAGTGTCGGTGCTTCATAGCTTATACCTTTTTAATAACAGTTCAACTGAGCATCGAATTACTGAAGTGGAGCAATCAGTTAAAGGAATCACAGTATAAAAGTTGAACAAAGGAAAAAGATCGAACCTTGTTCTGACTTGCAAATTTTAACTGGAGTCCTCCCACAAAGATCAACGCTGCCGCAAAACCACGTAAAATAACAACATTTTGATGGATTAATAAAAATCTTACAGTAGAGGTCAAATTCTCCTTGAAATGTTCCTGTGTCATTTTGCTCAGTCCATCAAAGGAGATAAATTGCCAGGAAACTCCAATGAACAACAGTATATTCAAATAGCCAACATGCAATATCATATGGTGAGATTGTGAATTGAGACTTTCCACTCCCAGGCATTGGACTTTGAGAAGTTGGATTTTGCTTCACTTATCAAAAGGAAATACCACATAAGAGGTGTAAAAGCCTATGCATATAGGATGATGCACCATGCTGTCAAATGACTAGGTTTTTGCAATAGTGCTATGGGGTGTGATTATAGTTGCGTACCAAAATTATTTAATTAGCTTATGTCATGAATAAGTGAGCTCAGTGTTCCCTCCCCTACTTTAATCTTTTCATAAAAGTAGCAGTGGATCTCAAAGCTGTTACAAAAGGAAAAGCAAGTGTATGCTCCCTATGAGGGACCATTCAATTGCAACTTTTATGTAGTCAAGTTAGTTAGGTAAAGAGAGATAATCTATATAAGTGGAGCAACTAGCAAAGGGGGAAGGAGTCGTATGACACAATAAAAGTAAGAAAAAAGATCAGAACTTCTTGTTACTTTCAGACTTGAAGTGGAATCCTGCCACAAAGATCAACCCTGCAAAACATCCACAAAAAACTGTCAAATAACATACTTCCATTCAATGTTCTAAAAATTGCTAGGCGGAAAAGGGGCGCCTAGCGCCTTCCGCCTAGGCGGGAACTAGGCACTAACTAGTTGGCTGCCTAACTAATCTAGGCGTTGGATCACCGCCTAGCGCCTAGGCGGGGACACTTTTAGAACACTGCTTCCATTGGACGAAAAACCTCATAATAAGTTCTGTCAAAACTCCTAATGGTTCTGTTATTGTGCTTAGACAACAAAAAGGTGAGGAAATTTCCAGGGAACTCACATGATCAGTGGTATAGTGGCATTCCATCGCTTGTAAATTAATGCCTTCCTTCTCAGAATCTGTCCTTGTCCATATCATCTGCTTAAAGAATTTCCTTTACAGGGTATCTTTCTTTCTCTCCCTGTCTAGCATTCCAGCTTTGTGCCTTTGTGTAAACACCCCAATCTGGGCTTCCGGATTGCTTTTTCTTTCTTTTTGGTTTTTGTTTCCCCAATGATGAAATGGATCAAGAACACCCCGAGAATGATTAGTGGTTGAGCTTTGAGCATTTGAAACCCTCCCCAATTTAACAGAACCTTACTGGCACGCGCTGGTTGAGAACCAACGCGTGCGGGTCAAAGTGGCAGGTGTTGGTCAAATGGTCAAACTTTGACTGTTCACCAACGCGTGTTGGTTTGGCTCGCGCGCGTGAGTCCATGACCTGTGCGCGCCGGTCAAAGCAGTGTCCCATCACCTATTTGGCCAACTTGCAATAGCCATGATCAAGGGTCTGCAGGGCTTTGTGACGTACTTGCTAAGTTATCTCTCACCCTTTCCCCCTATATATACCCCTCTCTCACTCAAGAAAAGGGTTCCAAGTTTTCAAAAGGGTTCCAGGGTTCCAAGTTTTCCAAGGTTACAAAAATTCACACACCTCATTCAACCTCAAACATCAAAGCTCAAACATCCATTCAAACTCAGCCAAAGGTATAAACACATGCTGCTTCTTGTTTTGATCCTTGAGGGAGGCTGGCAGGGTCAAAGCTGGTAATCAATACCAGTCCTGGCCCTAAGACTAGCAAGGTTCAAAAACCGTGTGAACAAGGGACTTGCGCGCGTCGGGCCTTAGCTCGCGCGCGCTACTCTATAGACGGGCGCACAAATCTGCGCGGGGGCAGGGACCTTGTTCTTTTATGTTGTTTTCTTTTAGATCATTACCATGAGCATGCAAAACCAGTTTACTGCTTTCCTATGTTAAAACTGCTAGCTTGTATTTCAATACTTATCGAATCACTGGGTTTTGCAGCAGTGAAAAAAAGACTGGATGAACAATAGAATCCTGCATAATATTGTCAAAGCGTAATAAGTTCAGTCTGCGTTAACAGGCATCTGACAGGAGTAATTGGGTACCCAAATCTCGTCATGGCTCTGATGAAATACTCAGTCCAGTCTCATTCATATTCTGTAAGGATTTGTATGCCCAAATATTTCCTCCTCAACACCGGTGTAAACTTTTTGCATTCTTTACTTCATGTTTATTTGTTTGGAAGGAAGGAGATTGCCACAAATCATGGACACGCTAAAGAGTATAGATTTGAACCGTTGAACAGCAAATTATTTGCATAGCGATTTCTCAACTACTGTTCTTTAACGGACCAACTTTCTGCCAGAGAAACCTAAAATGCCCCAAAAGTTACAGTTCTCTCCAAACAATGTCACATTCACTACTGCTTCACATGAACCAACCTGAAAATATTGGGAAAAATACAACTCAAAACCCAATAGGTTGCACTCATAGGACATATAGTACCCCATTCCACCACCTGCAAAGTCTAACGCTTACAGCAGGATACTAGACCCATAGGGGTTGAATCCCATGGCTTTAACCGTACCATAGCACTCTGGGAGTCTGGATGGATAGCACTGCATCACCATAGTGCTCTGGACAGATAAACTTACATCGCAGCATTTCACCTCTGTAACTTCAGGAGGATGACATAAAATTCATTCCTATCAGAGTGAAATGTGAATGTCCCACAAGGAGCTCATGAACTTCTGCCATTTTCTAGGTCTCTCTAGCAAATTCTGTTAACTAGTATATGAAACAACCTCATGGGTTGTATATAAAGTTCAATCCTTGGTATTTGAATTCCTTATACCATCTACTTGTTCTGTAACTGAATCAGAGGCATAGTTCATGCATTATATTTTCCTTCATCACAGTGCATTTCAGAATGTCTCGGACCCATTCTAGGAATCCAAAAAAATTCAAAATATGAAAATTCTGAACCCTAGCAATCAACTATGTTCACTTTTGACTAATCTATCCTCGATATTGCTATATATCACTCTAGTTGAGATCTAAATATACTATTCACAATAATCATAGACACTCAAACGTTGTGGCCTTGTACATGAATTTCCTCACTCTCACTCGCACTATCATGCTACTTAAGACACTGTAGTTAAAAGCTCTTTGAAGCCTTAGCAAAATTGCTATGTCATTATTTGAACATCATTGACAGGGAAAATGGAAATAAAAAAGCAAAAGTAGCCGCAAAGCATTCTACTGAGATACATGAAAATTGGAAAGTAGAGATCATCATGCTTGACATGCATTGATAAATCGCCATAGAAGTAAAATAGGAGTAATTCCTTTAATATTTACAAAGCACAATAACTGTCGACTGTCAGCAACAAGGGATGGCGAAGACCAGCTCAAATACTTATATGTATCATAGACATCCTTCCAGCAGTAACACAAACATTCATACTCATCTTATCAAAGATTCAAACAATAAAAATGTACCCTACGCATCGATTCTCACTGAGTCAACATGAATGGAAATTCTGCTAACCAAAAGAACAATGCAAAGAACAAGCAGAGAGAGATGAGGGGAACTCAAGGTAAAAGATACTGATTATGCCGCTTATTATACCAAAAAAAGAAAACGAATGATGATTCCTTCGCTGATAAAATGCACTCCCAGAAATCATCTCCAAAGCAGGAACTCAGATGGTCTTTCCAATATGAAGGAAGCAAAAGCCTTTCAACACTTCCTCTTATTTACCTCTTCAAACATGAAAATGACATCGGAAGATGCTTCAAGCTAGATACATCGAACATCTCCATAAACCTCTGATCAGAAACTCTAGCTTTGGCAGCAGCAAAGCGCTGGTACTCATCAAAAACGGATGTCAGACACCACCTCTGCAATTTCCTCAGGCACCCCACTACACAGCCAGTTCGGTGCTGAAGAAAAAAGACAAACAATCAACCATACATAAAGCAGTTAGAAGTTTCCGAAACTGAAATATGAAACCACCAAAAAAAAAACATTGCATATACCTTCCCTCTTTTGCAATGGATCAAAATTGGGTGATTCTTCACATCTGCATTACAGGTGAGAAACATAAACCGATAAGTAAAACCCTAACCCAGTTAAAATCTAAGTTGGCATAAATCAAGTTTGACAGTGTTATCATACCAAGGACAACTTTTAGTGCTTCACGAATAGTATCCTCTGGAATGTTCACAAAAGGTTCCTGCACAAAATTTTTATTACCACTTACTTTACTTTAGAAGAATTAATTCCACTATCTAATGTTCAAGCAACGAGGTATAACTAAATTTTTTCACCACTGCCACTGTCATTACAAAGCTCAATTTATGATACAACCTCAAGGAAAACAACACTTAAAAACCATTATCTTCATAACCTGTCCAACTTATTGGATATTTCGAGTGATACTATCTGTCAAGTGTCAATTTCATCAATCTGAGTTGCTACTCCATCACAGGCACGAATGTGAAAAAGAGGTGAAAGGAAAAAATGCCAAGTAGCGTATTAAACCCAGTAAATAACCCAAAAAGGAATAATGTTGACAAACTAGATAACAGAATGATATCGACTATGAACCTCCAGATTCATTATCATTTGTAGTAAGGGTAATAAAGGGGATGGAAGCCCTAAAAACCCCTATTTTGGTTTGAGCCAGGGTTCTACAATGACCTTATCGCGGCACCAAATCGAAAAGGCAAATAAGAGAAGCGTAAAACTTAACATAGGCAACAATAAGCAAAGCCTCAGCAGATGAACGGTTTTGCACAAATATAGATTGCTACAAAGAGTGCATACTTTAGCAGAGATTACAGGTAAACTTTGTAGTATATAGTGATTCAACAAGATAAAAGAAGTACTCAATAATCGTATCAACTAACTGAACCATCAAACAGAACATCACTCGGCAAAATCTGGAAGAAACTTCACTGACTTATAGAGCTATAGGAGCAAACTACAAAGGATTGGAAAACCAAGTCTTTTATATCCATAAAATATCAGAAGTACTTTACCGTGTAGGTCTGTACATAAAAAAGGTCCAATATCATAATAAAAACAAGCCATCAATAACCAGGCATTTTAAGACGTTCGGCGTGCCAACTTAGTAAGCATAAAGTGAACAACAATTTATGCTTTACGGTTGAGACAAACTTTTAGTATGAAAATCTTCCATTGATAAGTTTGGACACGTGGGCTACTGCAAAACTAATGAAAAGAAGGCATAGCTTCTTTTTTTTTGTTTTTTTCATAACCAAGTGTCCGGACCAGCTTACAAGCACCTCGACTAATCCCGAGGTACCATAAACCCACCATCCACTAGCAGGGGATAAGGCATAGTTCTTTCTCACAGTGAACACCAGGTGCCATGATATCAGTCTCCACTTACCAATCCTCACTATGACAGCGTGAGAACCTTGAGTAATCGAAATAGCTTTATCTCATCCTGAAGCATGTGTTAACTTGAACAAATCATAATAGCAAAGTTTTTCAAGAACAAAACATATGCTCATGTATAATACTATCAGGATTCACTGATAGAGTACGTACAAAGTAAAATTCATAGAATACATAAGATTATTGCAAGTTGAAACAAGCTATAGACAGTTCATCAATCCAACTTGCTAAACACCACATATGCCCCACAGTCAAGATTGCATCAATTTAAAATGCTAATAGGGACTGCAAACGAGCCGAGCATCAAAATGTTTGTGCTCTGCTCGTTCAAAACTATAGCTTGGCTCGTTTTAATATTGAGTTGTTCGAGCTCGGTTCGTTTACTAAACAAGCCTCTATAAGCAAGCCGAACCTCCGCAAACAAGCTATAGTTTCCTAAACAAGCTTAAAATTTTAGCCTGAGCTCAACTTGTTTACTAATGAGTCGAGCCTCGAACTACTCGCAAACAGCCCGATACGTCTGCAGCCCTCATTTTAATTACAAGCTTAGCATACAAAATCAACGAATCAAACCACGTAATTGCAATCCTCTAGCCTTCGACATCAAAGGATCAAGTGTAACATGCTATCGGCCAAAATACTAAAGCAAATTAAGATCTCAAAATTCTCCACCATGTCAAATTAAAGAGAACCCATTGCATAGCAATAGTTGCTGATCATAATAAACAGAGAGCACAATTAGGAATATCTAAAATCACGAAACAAAGGTGATTAACAATAGTTGCATATTAACTCCGTCCCAAAAAAGATACTCCGTAGATTGTCCAGTTCGCAAAACGAAAACTTAAAAATAAAACCTATTTTTGTCACCAAAAAAACTTCAAAATCACCCACCCAAACTACAGATACCAATGAATTCTTTCAATTTAAGGGAAAAGTTACAATTTTTCTTGACAAAAATTAACTTCTTGCGGACGGGGCAATACTTTTGGTAACGACAAAAAAAAAAAAACACAAACAAATTACCTTGCAACCGTCGATCCCGAACTGAAACAACTGAATCCCGTTCGACTTCACAAACTGGACGTTGGGCTCCGGGTAAGGCTCCGGACAAAGATACCTGCAACAAATCCAAAAACCCTAATACCGTCAATTCCTCCGTCTACTTAAAACACCGCGGCTTTCAACACAGTACTTACGCAGACACTAGACACGTACAACACTAATATAAACACGACTTACAGGATGGAACGGAGGCCTAGGGTTTGCAAGAAGGAGAAGTTGGCGGTGTCTGGGAAACCGGACCGGAAAATGCCGTAATCGACCATAGCGAAGTTGAGAGGCGGGACGTAGAATTCTTCGTCGAAATTCTCTGTTTTCGCGGACGGTGGCTCGACGACGGCTACTTCGATTGTTCTGCATGTGTCGTCGCCTTGGGTTTCGTCTTGTTTCATAATTAACGGGAAAAGGGAGAGAGAGAGAGAGAGAGAGAGAGAGAGAGATTCAGATACGGGACCTTTATGAAACGGGTAGGTATATATAGAGAGATTACGGGTGGCGCTGGTGGATAAAGTGCGCGGGGGGCGTTTGACGGTATATGCGTGTATATTCCAGAGAGAGAGAGAGAGGGAGAGAGAGAGACAAGAATTAAATAAAGAGTGGAAAAACCGGTTCTTTTCTTCAATTTTCTTTTGAAGGTCCAAGTAGAGTTGGTCCCACGCGCGAAATTTCCCAGTTCAAAAAACAAATAAAATAAAAACCGTAACACGTGCACTTGATCTGGACCTGGTGGCTAAAATAAGTGCCGTGTACCCTGAGATTCACTAGTGGCTCGTTTTGACCGGTGGTGGGAAGGGAGGAGATAAGGGTGTTGGGGCATGTTTATTAAGCAGATATAAAAGTCGGATATAGGAGAAGCGGGATAAGGGCCCGATTGAATGCAGTATATGGGAAGGGGATGAGTTATGCGGGGAGAGGGTTAATCGATTTTGGAAGTAATAGAGATGAAATGACATTTGTGTCATTGGAGTGGGTTGAAAAAGACACGTGCTTGGCATGTGACCACTTTTTCGTCCAAAAATTTGACAGTCGTCACCGATTGGACGGAATGGGTTAGATTTGGTTAGTTTTATGGATGAAATGAGTGATTTTCGTAGTTAAAGGACGAAGTAGAAAAGAGGGAAAATGACTGCCCATGACGTATTTTGATAATTAATACCCATCAAGGATATGCTGAGAACATTTATTAATTTTGAAAATGTCTTTGACGGATATTAATTATCAAAACACGTCATTGGCTGTCATTTTCCCTATAAATAATGGTGATAGTTTGGGGGGGACGGATATTAATTATCAAAACACGTCATTTGCTGTCATTTTCCTTATAAATAATGGTGATAGTTTGGGGGGGGGGGGGCGGGCGGGCGGGCGGGGGAACCAAACTCATTCCAAAACATCACTAGGATCCACCTATATTAATAATGAAGGTGGGTGGTATCGACTAAAATGTTCATTGAGGAACATGGAATATTCCTACTAATTTTTGTGTAACTTATCCATTCTTTTTCATATCCCTCTGGAAATTTGGAATCATAAAAATGAGCACATTCGATGGAATATGCCGTTTATGGGGTTGGAGTCATTTCTACTTGCTTTAATTGTGGGGTCCGATTATTTAATTGCAAGCCATTCTCCACCGCAACGAGAGCTATGCACTTCGCGGCAAAACTCACATCACGCGGTGGAGAAATGTTTGCAACATTTTATGTGGCGGTATGTATTTAGGAGCGCTTAATAATCCTTCTTGAATTTGTTGTCCCTTGGCGAAAAATCCCAAACGCCAACACAAAAAGAGAGCTTTCCAAAGAACAATAATAAAAACTAGAAAAAACTTGCTGAGTGAACAAACTTTATTTGGAATGCTCAACGGGCGGCTCCACGTTTTTTTTTGTTTTTTGCTTTAGGGTACATAACAAAATTTTAGTAATTCAAAGAAATCACACATCAACATTTGTACCCTCCACTAGTTTTTGTAGCTAGAATGGTTTCTTGGTTTTCGATGGTGTTAACTTTATTGTGTCCTGATTTCTTCAGAAACAAAAAATCTCCTTTTGAGGAAAGCTCTCGAATGTCAAATTTGAAGGGAGAGAAAAAAGAATTTGAAGGGTGGAATAGTGTTTAAAAGGCCTTCTGGAGCACTTAAAAATCATGGAAAATCTTAAAACCCTTTTTTTTGATATTTTGGTGTTTGAGGGATAACTCGGTATTAGGAGTAGAAAAGTGGATTGCATGCGATTTTAAATTTATGGGTTGGAGTTAAAAAAAAAAAAAATGACGTTAGCTTCAGGACTAACGGGTCAAATAATTTGGCAAATTATCACCAGCTGAATGCGAAGATCGGAGTGAAAGAGAGAAGGAAGATTTGTCGACAAAGTGTTGGTGCATTGGATATTTATGCTCATTGAGATTTATTAATGAGAATGCATGAGGCTGCTGCTGCCATGGAGTCGATGAATTTTTAAAAAATCCAAATTTGTTCGAATTGCGTAAAAATCGTGCGCGTTGAGAAATCATGACGATAGAGAGGCTGATGTAGATCATGATGATCTTATCTTTAGTTTAGCCTCCCATTGTAATCTTCCGTGGTTGCCCTTTTCTATCCTTTATAAATTGTCGAGAAAATCCGTCAAACTAACAAACGCGCAGCGCGCAGAGAACAATGAAAGAAAATAAACAAAGAACGGAAGACACAAGATTTTAGGTAGTTCTCTAACAGCATAGGTTTTTTTTTTTTTTTTTCTTTTTCTAACAGCACAGTTGAGTACACAAAATTGCCCATTTTCATGGAAGATACAGACGTTGAGCTTGTCGGGCTCGAAGGTACTTTTTGTTTGTTTGCTCTTTATATTATTTCCCTGATTTTGTTTGCAGACGTTAAACAGACGTAGTAGTGAAAATTAGGGGGCCGGGAAATGCTGACTCAACACGTTTACGGACGTTAACATTCTCTGTTTTTTTCCCCTGATTTTCATCCACTTGTTATCTATATTTATTATGTGTTGAGTCAGTAGTGACTCAGTACACACGAAGCTTTGGCCCAAGTTTATTAATGCCGTAGTAGTGGATACATTCATTTCTTCCTCCCCCAAGGCCCATAACCACGGTAGAGTTGGTCCCCATGAGGCTCCGTTCCGATTTCTTTAAAAACGAAATTTTTAGAAAAGAAAATCAATTTAAAATTCAAAAATCATGTATTTATTCAAATAATTTTTCTACCAATATGGATCTTGTTTGATAGAATTCATTGAGATCTTTTAAATAGTGCAAAAAAATTAAAAAATAATTTTTTCATTTTCATTATATTTGAGCTTGAAATTACATTCTTTTTGAAAAAAAATGTTTAAAAAGAAAGCGAAACGGCACCTAACTTGATCAGTCTGCCAGGCCGGATATGAACTTATAAAAAAAAAATTTCTTTTTTCTGGGGTCAAATAAATATATGCTTTAGCTTTTTAACGAATGGTTAGGACCTCTTCAACTGTTGAAGTTTCTTCAAATGTGTAGTCACTCTAGACAATGAGAACCGAGAAATAATGTAAAAGAAAATTGTTTCGGACACAAATATGTATGTGCAAATTCGAATACATTCATTCATGACTTTACATGTGTAAGATTCGCAATCGACAACATTACACACACTTATATTCGGATTTGTGTCTGCGGCACGGGGCTCAATAGGTGAGGACGCCAGAGATTTAACAGAAATGATTCGTGCACAGCAGCCTTTTTCTCCCGCCTCGGGTTGTACAAAGATGATCGGAGCCGCTCATTTTGTTCAAAATATATCGTTTAAGGTCTCTGTAAAAAATGAGCTTCGTTCGATATCGTTTGGGGCGTTAACAAAACACCCAAAATCACTTCAGAATTTAACCGCGGCTCCGATCATCTTTGTGCGACCCGAGGCGGGAGAAAAAGGCTGCTGTGCACAGCAGTCTGTGCACGTAGCACAGCTCGAGATTTAATTTAAGCATCATTTGACTCTTACAATTTTGTTAAGTTAGGATTAACAAACACAAGGTATACCGTATGTCTAAATTATGTCAATTTGTAATTTTCATTATGCCGATTTTTGATTTTCTAATGCATATTTATGATACTAGTTACAACTTGTACTTTAAAATTTACTTGTTAAACAGGTCATTAGCAGGTTACTCATAATTAAAAAATGTTGTTATTATGCAACCATAATTATTCGTACCAGAATCCATAATACTTGTACCCCAATCAAATATATGCGTACAATATCAAAAAATTAAATAATGCTACCTACAAATGTTATAACAACACCATAAATTGACATTATCTTACCACAATGAGTCGTACCAAAAATTCTTTAACTCATATGATATTCCGTAACAAATTCAAAATATGTCGTACCAGAATCAACAATTGTTATACCCAAGCCAAAAATATTTTAAAAACATCACAAATATATAAAATAACCACAATTGTTATGACAATACCTAAAATTGTCATTTTTTTACTGCAACGTGTTGTATCAAAAGAAAACATATGTAAATACCACAAATTATATAAAAATACCACAATTGTTATGAAAATACCATAAATTGACGTTTTCTTACCACAATGTGTCGTACCAAAGGAAATTGATTAAAATATTTCGTAATAATACCAAAATATGTCGTACCACAATCAACAATTGTTATACCCAAGAAAAATACATGTCTAAAATACCACAAATTTAGTAATATAACCAAATTACAACACCATAAATTGATGTTTTCATACCCACAATGTGTCGTATAAAAAAATTAAATCAGAATGTTCAGTTAACGATAATTATAATCGGCAAAATACCATACCATAATTAAATAATATAAACACAATTGTTATAATAAAATCATAAAGTGGTGTTACCTTACCACAATCTGTCGTATTTTTTTTTGTGTGTGATGATATATTCCATAACAAAATGAAAATATGTCTTACAAAAATCCACAATAGTTATACCGAAGCAAAATATATATGAAAATTAAATACCGCATATTGAATAAAATAATCAAAAATATTATAACAATGCCATAGATTGTCATTACCTTAATTAGCACAATGTATTGTACCAAATTTAATCTAAATATTTTCCATTCTCGCCACATAATTTTTTTAAAATTTTAAATTTCCACCATATTATCTTCATGTTCAATCCCCTCCACACTATTTTTTCGAATTTTAATTTTTTCCTACACCATACCTCAATAATTTAAACTAAAAATGAAGTTCTCGCTCAAAATTTTCATCCGAAAAATTTACCAAAAATAAAGTACTATACCCCAATTTTTGAATACAACTACAAATTGTGGCAGGACAAATGTCTATTTTGGTACGACATATTTTAATTGTGGTACAACATATTTTGCGGTACAACATGTTTTTTAGAACTAAAAATGAAGTTCTCGCTTGTTAATTGTGGTCCGACATATTTTAGTTTTGCAACGGAATAATTGAATAAATTTCTTTTGGTATGACAAGTTGTGGTAAACAAATGTCAATTTTGGTGTTGTCATAACAATTATGGTTATGTTATTTAATTTGTGATATTTTAGACATGTATCTTGCTTGGGTATAATAATTATTAACTGTGGTACGACATATTTTGATATTGTATCTAGTTTATTTTGATCGATTTCTTTTGGTATGATACATTATGGTAAGAAAATGCCAATTTTTTGGGTTGTAGTAACAATTGTGGTTATGTTTATAATTTGTATTATTTTACACATGACGGAGATGGAGAGAGAGTCAAGGAGGAGAGAACAACCGGTTACCTGCTAAGCCATCTTTTTTATTTTTTTAAATTGATTTAACAAATGGATGGTCCGGATTATTCACTTTTAAATCCTAGGGTTTAAAATCATGATGCATACGGATACACTCCCTAATAAGGGATGTGTACCATAGGACTACCCATCACTAGAACTTGTAATTGGCACACCAACACAAATCACTTTCACGATCTTCCAGGCTCTCAATTCACTTCTCAGTGCATATTCCACAGAAGTTTGTCTTAGAAATAAGGAAACAGAACAGTCATATTCCAATAATTTCTTAAGCAAATAGCCATAGTCGTCTAGACCTAAGTCACAAAATACGTATGCGTGAGTAGGAACTTGAAAGTGTCTTTTGAAAATATCCAAAACTATTCAAATTTGTAGAAGATAGGATTGATAAGCAATGATTGATCGAGAGCACAAGCAAAGAGTCCTATTGAATGAATTTGTAATGGGTGGGGAGTCGATGGCATCATCACAGAATTTCCTAGAACAGCTAGCTGTTTAATAAAAGAGTAAGTGCTTGTGTTTATCTTCAGTTATCATATGATGTCTTGTTTTGTTTACCAATGGATGATTTCTTGGGAAAAATTGTTGGTAGTCTCTAACTGTGGTTGTTAAAATCCTTCGATAGAGGATAAGTATCTTACGATTCGTATCGCCTTCTTCCAAAAATAATATGTATCGCACTCTGTATCTTTTTTTTATAGAAATTCTACGATACGGCGGCGTATCCTACAACATAATAGTGCATATCCCGATTCACAGCGTATTATATGACTACTTCTAGAGAACAAATCATACCATATTTTAAGAAGTGGAACACCAAACGCGTTATGATATCGTTTTTTCATCTAATTATGGTCATATCCAAATCATTTAAAGAAAAAATCCAAACTCAAAGCTCGAATAAAAAAACGTAGGTATTACAATCATGTTTTGCGTGAATCAAATAAGGGTTCTCTTTCTCTTCCCTTAACTCAGGCACCAGAAAGCCTCAATGTGATGGAACCTACCTAAGAGACTTGGATCTTTTCACCCTAAAAGCATTTTTTTTCTTTTCATATATACACCAGACTTTTAGATTATAATTAAGTATAACTATTATTTTATTATATATAGCTTCCATCTATTTGAAACGTATCTTATGATACGTGATATGTATCCCAATACGATTCATACGATGAAATAAATAATACACGATATATATCCCGATTTGAAAATAGTCAAACACTGCAAACCAGAACTATCAACAAATTCAAACCATTGATTGACTAGATGGACGATCGAGATTTTGGAATGTTGGGTCCAATCCAAATTTAAGATTGGAAAGGATCCAACTGCTTATTGTAGATAGCAAGGTTAAGGGCTGAAGGCTTGATGTCCTTGAGTTCCATAGCCTTAAGATGAACATGAACAGGAATTTCCTTCACGAGAGCATCATGAGGCCTTTTCTTTTTTTCTTTTTTGGAAATTAAGTACATAATGAGGCCTTTGCGCACCTGGATGCACCCTATAGTTCCTCTCATCAATTTCCCACTCAAGTACTCAAGGCTATTGAAACTCATTAACTTCTGAAGTTGGTTCAATAAGCTTGTAATTTTTTTCGACCAAATTAAATGTTCACGAGTATCATGATGCAGGTGTAATTTCACAGCTTATAACCGCGCCGAATTTGATTTCATCTTTTTCGTATGGAACGAAATTTTAGTGTGATAAGTTGTTTATAGAGCTTTTGGCTGATTGCAGGGAAGAATCTTGCCATACTTTCTTGAGATCGAAAGAGAGAGATGCACGAGAGAAAAGAGTCTCTTTGGAGGGAGAGGAGCAAAATGACAGGAAGAGGACCGCATGGAGTTACAGAGGTGAAAATTATCGAGTGCTAGCATGGGGTTACAGAGGTGAAAATTATCGAGTGCTACATCCAGGGACGGACCGAAGCGGGGGCACGCTCAAAATTAAAATATATATTTTTGTATAAATTAACATAATTATAAAAGTGTGCTAATATATAAACATACACACTTGCATATATCTCGAAAAAATACATACAAAATTAGTTTTATGTTTGAATTTTATCATATGGTGTATTTTATATTTGTTACTTTACGAGCCGTTTGTCTATTTGGAGCTATTCTTTCTTGATTTTCTTTATTTTTAACCGTTTGAGAGAAATATTGTATAACAAAGTCATTAACAAAACTAGCTCGGACACTCTAAAACTTGTTGATGTTCATTTAAAACATATTTTAAAAATTTTGTATGAGATTTTGTGCTCATTTTTACCTAATTTAACTTAAAATCTTATAAATTTTTGTAGTTAGTAATACACGCCTTAATTTTGTACGATCTTATTGTGGTTGATTATAAAAATAAATTTTTACCATTATGATTAACAAGTGCCCCCACTACACTACATTTTTGAATCCGTCCCTAGCTACATCCTCACATGAGTTGGACTTGGGGTCATCTTCCATGTTAACGGTGTCAAATAATGAACTAACAGAAAATTATAGTACAAATATTGCGACCCCATTCTTATTAAGCTGATGTCGCCTCTATTTGAATGTTTTCTCCAATGAATGACGACTGATTACTGGAGATTTGGTCGGTTCTTTTTCCCTTTGCTTAAATCTTGCTCCATTTGATTGATTTAAACCTTCTGTTTGTTTGCTAGACACGCCTTCAATAAGAGTAAAAATTATGAAACTTCTTGATCCATTTGGAGATGCTCTTACGGAGTGTGAAGAAGGGAGGAAGGGGTTGTAGCTATGTCATTTTTTTATGAAATTTAATTTAATTTTATTTCCATTATTTTTTTTGGCCAATTATTTCCATGGAGTTTCAAAGTTAATTGCTAAAGAAGTTGTGGGATGGGAAGTGGAGATGGATAGTTGCTACTTAAGGTTTTTTACAAGGGAAAAGAGGAAGAAAGAGCGGCAGTGGTTATGGAGGCAAGTGGTGGTGGTCACGGAGGTGGGTGGTGGAGGTTGCCATGGAGGTTGGGGGTAATTCTTTTTCCGTGTGCTTGAAATTTTCTTTCAATTCTGTTATACAGTATTGCTCCCGTGAGTTAGTATTCCCTTGATCAGTGTCATCGCTAGATAAACCGGCAGTTAGTCATGTCAACCTCTCATTGACGGAACGGAAAACATTGAAATTCGTTCTAAATCACGAGGGCATAATTGATGTCAAAACTATTGTACTTATTGGAGTTTGTAACTAAACATACGATGGTATTTTTTTGACATAAATTGATGCTATTACCTGAAGGAATTAACGGGCAATACCAAATCAAGAAGCCGGCCAAAGCATTTTTGACAAAATTAACAGGTACGAGAAAGAAGTTTCGGAATTCTGAACTAGTATATTTTCCTCATACACAACAACAAAGATAAACGTGAAATAGCTTAATTACCCAAAAACACAAAAACAAAGATAACTACTAGCCGCACCGGAGGCGGGTGGCTGCTGGGCCCAGTTTTTGGGCCCACTCTGGTCTCGCTCCGATAATCGGAATCGTTCACTTTGTAAAACTCGTCGAGTAAAACAACCATGCAAAAAATCAGCTTAATTGGATATCGTTAAGTGCCTGATCGAAACCTTTTTGGAATTTTAGCAACCGAAATATTGGTTTGGTTTTCCATATTCACCTACCGAAACCGACCGAAAGGGATATCGGTTTTTTCGGTTTCGATTCATTCGATTTTCAGTTGGTTTCATTCGATTTTCAGTTTTAAGTTATGGGCCTCTTTTGGGCCTCAAAAAATGGAACAAAGTAATGATTCACACATATATTGGGCCCATTTGGGCTAAAAATGCAAGATTTATGTCTTAACACACTACAAAATCATTTGGGTCAAAATACATAAACAAATTTCATACTTTTAAAGCTTCATTTGGGCCAATAAATTCCAAACCGAAAAAAATTATGATCCAAATTATAATTCGGTTCGGTTTAGGTTTTCCGGTTGAAACCTCAGTAAAACCTAAAACCGAACCAAAAAAATAAATTTCTATAAACAAAAACCGAACCAAACCGGAACCCAATTTCTCCCTCAAACCGAACTGAACCGAACCGAACGGCTTACTTTGGTCGGTTTTTCGTATCACCCCTACTTAGGATGTCATTAGTCACCTCACAACACTTTACCAAAGCACTGCAATAGCAACCCTTTGAGTTGGTCACGTTCCTCGTGTTCCTAAGCCAAACCACTCCACTCAGACATAAATATTACCCTAACTAGGTTCAAAACAAACCAAAGCCCACACAAACATCATCATCACTGACTGTTAGCAGCCAATCGACCTTGAACTTGTGGGTTTCGGTAAAAACTAAAACTGCCAACTTTTATCAGACATCTCACTCCATTTAAGCCTATGGCTATACGCTAAGAAATACTCCATTCTGGTGGTAATCTGAATAGTGTTCATTTATTTTACCTTTCATCGGAGTCCTTACAGGGCACGCTTGATCACCGAATTATTTTTGGAAGGTCTGAAAAAGAATATGGGATTAGTGATAGGGACAAAGGGGACATGTGCGTTGATCTACGGGATAATATATGGGATTGTATATAGTACGATTAGTTGTACCTACCATGTTTGATTTGGGTGGGATAAAGGATGTGATAAGGAATGGAGAATCGTTTTTTATCATTGGATGAAGAGGGAAATAATCCCAATCCGGATATTGGATACTCCCCTTTCATGCGATATTAAGTGGGCAAATAGTCCTCTTCTAATCCAGTCTTATCCATAGTTTCACAAAACAAACGTGGGACTAGCTAATCCTAGGAAACATGTGGCCTCCTAGGAAACATGTAGGGCCACATGTTTCCTTGTAACATGGACATGGGATTACAATCCCGACATCAAACATGCCAAGGCATGAAAAGTCCTAGTTGTCAAAGCAATTTAGCAGACGGGTATTCTAATACAGAAGTCTCCACCTAAACAGTACAGAATTAATCCAATTAATCTTAATTTCATTTGCTGTAGGGAGTAGCCATGATGTGACATATGCGGCTCTGTTGCTGTGGAGGGCGATCTTCTGGGGTTTGGTCTTGGCAGTAGCAAGGGCTTCTGTGTAGAACCCTAAGGCCTCCTCGTATCGACCTTCCCTTTACATCTGGTGGGCCCTCTCGATCTTGTTCATAGGTGCTGCCATGCACATCAATTGAACCCCCTAATTCTATAATTTTATTCTGTTATTGACAAGAAATCTACTATATCCAGAGCCTGCCAATCGCCTTGGTTCCAATGTAGAGTATGATATGATAGTTTCTATTTTGATTGATAAAAATCTCTACCCAAAAAATTCAAGATTTGGGGAAAACGGATCAAACGGAAAAACAAATGGATTGAATGATGAATCGGATACAAATTGGGTATAACTTTCGTATTTTTTGAATTTCTGTTAGATTCATGACAATCTTTTAAATTGATCATTCATCTTGAGGATAAGAGCTTAATATTTAAAATAGTTACACTAGATTACGATGATGAAATTTCGATAGAGCGAATCAAGGGGCACATAGTGCATCTACGCGCTACATGCAGGACCCTTGTCCGGTAATTTATCCGCAATGAAAGAAAAGATTCACTTTGAAAACTGTGTAATTAAGGTTCTTAATTGACATTCCAATCCGGAATGATTTGAACAATCAGGAAAGTAAAGAGGTCTAGCTACTTGCCAAACTTTGTTGTTTGTAAAGTAGTATCACTACTGTGTAGGAATCCGGCTCCTCTCCAATTCTCTTAAAATTGGAGGATCCTTCAATCCTATTAATAATACGACACGTGGAGACTATTACATCCAATGTTCAAGAATAAAGGACTCCCCTTGATACGAAAAGCACCTAATAACTTTCCTCCTCTTCTTCCATCTACCACCACAATAACCGACCCCTGCCAAATTGCCAATCTCGCCTCTTTCTTCCCTCAGCCATCGCCATTAATGCTGCCTCTAACCCCTCTTTAATCCATAGCCACGTCTGTCCCGTTCCCATCTAATTCTTCCACCTCCACAGACCTAGACTAATATCAAAAACCCAAACCCACCATTAGACCTATCAAATTTGCTATGAACATAGCTTAAAATTCTGAGATACAGGTGGAGAGGTTTATTGTCTTCTTCATCTCCTTCCCCTTCTCTGCCTCGTTTCCTCTCCAAAACCTAACTCATCCCTAATCCAACTCTAATTTGCTGAGTGATTGAGTTCACCGGCGGTAAAAGAATCCGGCGACAAATATCTAGTTTGAGACTGTCTGATGGGCCGCTTTGGAAAGGAGAGAGGAGGAATGTAATTATATGTGCTCAATCCTTTGGCTTTTTAATGAGATGGGTGTAACGTTAAATCCTAACCGTTGGATCTAGATTGGAGGATCCTCCAATTTTAGGAGGATTGGAGAGGAGCCGGACTCACTGTGTAGAGTCCATAAAGTCTAACAGTAGAATGTTTAACAAGAAATTTTTCAGTGCCAGGTGGGCACGGGCTACGTGGTGCTGAGTACACATCTCTGTCGTTCAAATGTGTTTTAGTTGGCCCAGATCTGTTTGGGCTAAGAGGGGGTGTTTTGGTAATTTTATACTAAAAAATTACCCAAACAGAAACAGATTTGGGCAATCCAAAACACGTTTAGACGACCGAGATCGTGCTCGGCACCATGTGGCCATGCCCACCCGGCACGGAAAAACTTCTCATGTTTAACAATCATAAAGCTATAAAGCTAGCTTGGAATATTGGATATTCAGACTTGAGAGAATGTAACGAAGAAGGTTAAATACTTCTATTTAGTTTATCATCTCATCCATCTTAGTAGTTAAAAGTACAGTACACATCCAACCGAGGAACGAGAGATGGAGGAAACCAAGGAAACGTACATATTCTTAAGCCAGTTATAATTAGCTACTAGGTTGCTAGTGATCACTTGCATCGCTTGATAATTCTCATTGCAGCCTCGCAGAGTTGTTCGTGAGCTATCATTTCGTTCATAATCATCTCTGAAATCTCCATTTCGGATTTCCGACAAACTTCATCAGTCTTTTGATGGCATTGGACCGCATATGTATAAGCACTATCCATTGATTTATCAGCGCCCTCAAAGTCGCACTTGCGTATTTTTTTTTTCATATGCTGCAATTACTTCTTTCTTCACGCAAGCGAGCATTTGACAACACTCCTCCAAGGGCGTGGCTGAAACCTGTTCTCCATGATTGTAGTAGATATATAGTTATCTACTTGATTGGGAAAAAATTGCGGAAACATAAACAATTGAAGTGTATATGAATAATGAAAATCGATCAATAGATTGTTTTTATCAAAGAGGCGAGAGATTGTTTTGAGTCTAACGGTTGGATTAATAGGATCTTTAGGCACGGGATATAATTTTAAAGTTCATAAATTGATCTAGCAAAAACGGAATGCCAAAAAAATGAGGTTAGTTACCATATACTGTAAAAGTTCAGAAAGCGTTCCAGAAAATCACGTCCTACACGTTAATTAACTTAAAGGAATGTCCTTTGGATTTGAGCAATTAATAATTTTGCACACTGGTGTGGCTCCATGAATATTGTGATAAAAATAAAATTTGTCTGACGAATTCCCTTAGAATTTCACATACCTTTATTTCAACAAACTTTTGAACTAGATAGACCCTTTCTAAGTTTGAATTAAAATGGTTTCAAATGGCCTGTATATTCTTCACGAAACCTACCTTGTCATGACTGGAAGAGGCAGCAGCAAGCTGTGTCATTTGTTGGACCAGGTTGTCCCGTCCGTATGGCTATTTACACAGCCGACAACAATGGTGGCGATCCCCGCGGGATTTTCAACATTTGTGGTGCGGTGGTCGGAGTTGAGGCACTGCATGCTCGTTTCGGGGGGGCCTAGCGCTGTGACACTCTGCTTGTGCAAGCCAGTCATTTGCAGCTCCAACCACCACATGGGTTTGCTTCAAAATCAAATTAGAGATTACAGAAGGCAGAATGCAGTACTGATAGAAAGCCATTGATCTTGTGTGCTTGGTTTAGTGATTTTGTTCTTGGTTATATATATATAATAATAAGGCTTAAGGGTTGTGTTGGCCTGGACATTCGTGCATGGTTCACATTCGAGATGTGTAGTGTTTTCTTTTCCCAGGGATGATGTATAGCTCCTTTTAAAAAAAACAAAAAACAAATCAAATGTTCGGGCCAGCTTATACACACTTCGACTAATTTTGAAGACTAATCCCGATGTCCACTAGCGGGGTCCCTTTCATGGACTGATGATAGCTCCATTCATGTCATTACCAAATTGGACATCACCAAATAAGGGCAATTTTAATTTCAAGTTCTTCACTGTCATTACCAAACATGACCTTAATTAATTAATTTAAGAGCTTCAACTAAAGAGTGTAAGCTCTGGGATTAATTTGCTTCATCACCCACTTGTTAAAACCTACATAAACAACACAATACGCAATCAGAATAGCCATCCATCTCTCTCTGTCTAACAATCTATTTGGGGTTCTGACAATGGCCTTTCAGCATTTGTCCTTTCTCCTTGATTACATGTGCTAATATACGGACTTCACTCTTGAGCAAAACTTAAAAGCAGCCTTTTCCTTCCGACCTCCCCCGCCAATATAGTATTCGCCGACTATGCAGCGAAGACAGCAGACCTGTAAAGAAAAATATAAACGCGCTAACACTATGCATGGGGATAGTTCATAACACCATTAGAGCAATCAAACGTTCAAAAGAATAAAATCTAAATAAACAAAGTACCTCATCCTTCCTGCAAGAGGAGATGAAAGTGAAAGTGGGATTAGAAGACACTGTAAGTTTCAAATTCTCGGGAGAAGCAACCGACTTATCCTCAGCCTTGAAATAGAAGTGGTAAACAGTAAAACCATGCCCCGCCTCGCCACAATATACCTTGCGGATTTTGGTAAACTGGTACGATGTGTCCTGCATTTTAACAAAGGCAGTAAACCAACATACAAAGAAAGAGGGGTTAATCAAAGAGGAGTAAAAAAAAGAAAGAATCTAACTAATGAAACAAAAGCGGAAACCACACACACATTGGCAGTTGTAAGCATTAAGACCAATCTTTGCCATATCCTCATACACCTTCGGAGCGGGATAGAGAGACTTTTCATCCCAACATGGTTCAAATACTCTACCGATGCGAACAGTACCCATGGGAGGAATGTCCCCAAAATCAAACCCCTAAACATAGACAAAGTGTAAGACTTGAGAAGTATATTGCAAGATAGATTAAATGAAGCAGAGAAGTATGATGAGTAACCAAACACGAATCAGGCTTGAGAAGTAGTGGAGTGGCAAGCAAGAGCAGAAAGAGGGGGGGGTGAGTGGGGTCGGTTAAAGCAAGCAACAAGGCATGATGAGATCTGTTTGGGTTCACATCCACGCAAACTCTCCCTCCCATCCTCCCTAAAAACCCTAAAAAGGAACACAGCTCATGGAGCACGCATAATTCCGAAGCCGGCTCACACATCTTTCAATTCTCAAAGCGTTAACCTCTTGGGTTTGGGATATGTTTTCAACCTTAATTCGTCCCTCTCCCTCTCTCTCTCTCTCTCTCTCTCTCTCTCTCTCTCTCTCTCTCACACACACACACACACACATTGGAGTAATGCATGTAGGATAGACAAACATACAAGTCTCTCCTTGATGCGCATAATTTCATTCTTCAGCAGTTGCTGCCTCTCCACCTGCTGCTTGAATGCAGAACTTTCCTTCTGTTTACCATTGTCATCATTCTGGGCAGATCTCTTCTTCAAAAGTGGACAATACAACAATAAATTATAACTCTAATAAATGAAAGCTCAGGTCATCAACAAAAACAGATAGTAAAAGCTACTAGTTGGTTTGCAGAGGAGGGGCTATCTTCTGTTTTTATCATTCTCCTCCACAAAAACCAACCTCGCAACCCTTAGATGAAAACTGGACAATACCCGAAACATTGTAACAATACATAAAAGCATAATTCAACTTACAAAAATGGATTTGTGTTCAAGAATGAAATCTTAAACTTGAATTGAATATCTGCTACAAAACGAATATGTTTATTTTGTCATATGATTCATGTCCAACTATGTCATTGTTCATATCCAACTATGTCATCAACTGTCAAGGAAAGGAATCAGCTCATCAACTGAAAAAGTTATACGGAAAAAAAATCCTACTAGTACTAGCATGCGGATGGTCTTCTTCTGTTTATTATTGTACTCCTCTGCCACCAAACCCTATATGATCGTATGGATCCTCTCCAGGTCATAGACTACTAAAATAGGTTGTTAAAAAACAGCAGAAGCAAAATCCGAGATAAACAAAGAAACTTGAGCTAGATAAGTCAAAGGCTTAAGAATGAAATTGGAAAATCCCCAGGGGGAACAAAAAAAGGAAGAGGAACCGCTTGGAGTTAGAGACAACCAAAATTAACACTTGAGATGTATATTGCAAGATAGATTAATTGAAGCTGAGAAGTATGATGAGTATGAACCAAACAGAGTTCACATCCACACACACAAACAGACACAAATAAATTTATGCAATATCGCTGAAACCCACTATTTAATTTAGCTATTTTTATGAAAAAATTGAACGAACTTAACAAATGTAACGATAAAACTCAAATGCATGGAGCAACTCTAATGATTCAAGTAATCAAACTCCCTTAAACATTTGCCAAGTTTATAAGGAACTGAAATATGACAAGAATAAATAATTCAAATAGTAGACCAAATTGATAGTGCTAGGCAGTAGACACACTGTAACAAAAATATGTGACTTAATTTGATATTCAATTTTGTAAATATGATAATGAAGGCAACCGACAATGGCATTTGATTATGTTTTATCTAGCACTTGCCAGTACTCATAAAACTCCTCTCTCTCTCTCTCTCTCTCTCTCTCTCTCTCTCTCTCTCTCTCTCTCTCTCTCTCTCTCTCTCTCTCTCTCTCTCTCTCTCTCTCTCTCTCTCTCTCTCTCGTTGTGATAATGGTAAGTTCTTTCTCTCGCTGTGATCATGGTAAGTATCTCCCTTAACAGAATTCTAAATAGAATTAAGTAGTATTAGTGTTTTCACAATTACAAGCCATCTTGAAAGAATTTCGCTCTCAAGTGACATAATCAAGACTTTTCCGACGAATTATACAAACACAATAACAGGCCGGATGAATATAATCTTTTGGAGGAAGCTATGGTACACAGGGTATAAGGTACGTCTAAAATATGACAATTTGTGATTTTCATTATGCCGATTTTTGATTTTTTAATGCATATTTATGATTCTAGTTACGACTTGTACATTAAAATTCACCTGTTGAACAGGTCATTAGCAGGTTATCCATAATTAAAAAATATTATTATTATGTAACCATAATTATTCGTACCGAAATCCATAATACTTGTACCATAACCAAATATATGCGTACAATATCAAAAGTTAAATAATGTTACCCACAAATGTTCTAACAACACCATAAATTGGCATTATCTTATCACAATGAATCGTACCAATTTTTTTTTGACTCGTATGATATTCCGTAACAAAATCAAAATATGTCGTACCAGAATCAACAATTGTTATACTCAAGCCAAAAATATTTGTAAAATGCCACAAATTTTATAAAATACCCACAATTATTATGACAACACCTAAAATTGTCATTTTCTTAACACAATGTGTCGTATCAAAATAAAACATATTTAAATACCACAAATTATATAACAAACCATAATTATTATGACAATACCATAAATTGACGTTTTCTTACCACAATGTGTCGTATCAAAGGAAATTAATTAAAATATTCCGTAATAACACATGTCTAAAATACCACAAATTCAGTAATATAACCAAATTTGTTATGACAATACCATAAATTGACGTTTTCATACCCATAACGTGTCGTATAAAAAAATTCAATCAGAATGTTCAATTAACGATAATTATAATCAACAAAATATCATACCACAAATTCAGTAATATAACCAAATTTGTTATGAAAACACCATAAATTGGCGTTTTCATACCCACAACGTGTCGTATAAAAAAAATTCAATTGAAATGTTTAGTTAACGATAGTTATTATTAGCAAAATACCATACCGCAAATTCAATAATATAACCAAATTTGTTATGACAACATCATAAATTGACGTTTTCATACCCACAACGTGTCGTATAAAAAAATTCAATCAGAATGTTCAATTAACGATAGTTATAATTAACAAAATATCATACCACAAATTCAATAATATAACCAAATTTGTTATGACAACACCATAAATTGGCGTTTTCATACCCACAATGTGTCGTATAAAAAAAATTCAATCGGAATGTTCAGTAAATGATAGTTATAATTGGCAAAATACAATACCATTAATTATTTTCAATTCCCGCCACATTATTTTTTAAAATTTTAAAATTTTCACCATTTTATTTTAATTTTTGATTCCCTCCATACTATTTTTTCAAATTCATATTCGTCCCTACACAATACCTCAATAATTTAAACTAAAAATGAAGTTCTCGCACAAAATTTTCATCCAAGAAATTCACCAAAAAAAAGTACTATACCCAAATTTTTGAATACAACTACAATTTGCTCTCAAAATATTGTCTAAATCAAATTCTTTCTCTACAAAATTTAATTCAAAAAATCAAAATTCCTTCGTGAAGAAATGAGAGGTCACTAAAAAAATAATTATCCTACTGTCTCAAATGCATACATTTTTTTACACTAAAATGGAGTACAAAAAAATAAGTGTGAATATCAAAAAATAGAGTGTGAAAATTACTCCCCTTTTTGTAATTTGTGAAATTAATTATATTAATACCCAATCTTATTAATATTCAGGGCGGTGCACTTAACAATTGGCACTATATATTTGACACATGGATAGGTGTCAAACTTTCACCCTATGCATACCAATCAAAACTTAATGGTTGTCCTTGGAACTAGGTCGTGGAAGTAAAATCTAAATAATTTTGTAAATTTATTGTCATTGTACTTTCTTTCAAAAAAAATTATTATAGTCGACATATTGATTTACACTAATAATATAGGCTATAATATAATCTACAAGTGTAGGCCCAGCACTAGGACGGAGGCATTTGAAGTCTCTGTCTTCTCAAATTTTTAGCCTGAAAATAAAGCCGCTTCATACAAGAAAATATTATATAATTAATAGTATTTAGAATTACAAATTCTCAATTGTGTACCATAGTGATAAAGTGTTGAAATTTGGACATTTATCTAAAAGATCTGGGGTTCATGTCTTACACCCTTCGTTCCTTTTTTTTTTTTTAAAGAATGTTGTTATTTTTTAGGATAAATTACATAGTTAGTCCTTAAAGTTTCATACTTTAACAAATCTCGTCGTTCAATTTCAATACAACATTAAAATATAATAATGCACCATTTGAGCCCGACGTAAGGTGTTTTTTTTTTTTTTTTATTAACAAAATCGTCTATCTTTTACATAATATTAATTAGGTCATTCGTACCAAGAATGAAGTTGATGGTTTATAGTTAGACACTTAATTGGATGGAAAATATCATTATATTATTCAATTTGCGTGCCGATGATGGACCTTTCTAAACTTGATTGAGACAAAAATTTACGTAGGTGACTTAATCAACAAATATAAAAAATTCAACGGATTTGATCGTCATTATTGTGTCACAGTCACATGGCTACATTACATTCAACTACAACAGAGGACTAGGTTTCATACCAAATACTATAAATTGACTGTACAGTTTAAATGTCGTTAGTGAGTGTATTTTTAAAATGATCGATCAGGACTGTTAGGATGTTAAGTTATACAATATTTAATTTGTGATATTTTAGACATGTATCTTGCTTGGGTATAATAATTATTGATTGTGCTACGATATATTTTGGTCTTATATCTAGTATCTTTTGATCGATTTCTTTTGGTACGACATATTGTAATAAGAAAGTGTCAATTTTTTGTGTTGTCATAACAATTGTGGTTATGTTATATAATTTGTAGTATTTTACACATGAGGGAGAGGGAGAGAAAGTCAAGGAGGAGAGAACAACCTGTTACCTGCTCAGCTCTTTTTTATTTTATAAATTGATTTAATATATGGATGGTCCGGATTATTTATTTTGAAATCCAAGGGTTTAAAATCATGATGCGTACGGTACATCCCCTAATAAGGGGTGTGTACCATAGGACTACCCTAATCTTTTTAGTGTTGTGTGTGTCCAACTAAATAGTTTCATGAAATCACGTTCATCCTTGCACTTTATGTGGCCTGTTGGCCCTGTTCCCTGACAATTCCAGTGAACATTCCCTCCCTCTCTCTCTCACACACACACACACACATAAAGACATTGGAGTAATGCATGTAAGATAGACAAACATACACGGCGGCTCTCCTGGATTGTTTTCTTCCTTCTCCGGCTGCTGCTGCTGCTGCTGCTGCTGCTGCTTGAATGCGGAACGTGTGATCATTATGCCGCCCGAAAGTGCTGGTCTAGTTTTCTTCATCAAACTACATACACACACGGATATATATAATGGACCGTAGGTTAGGTTTTAAGCAAAGCCCACTCTCGATCCAGTTGGTCAGCCCAATGTCCTTCCGGGTTCGCCCGAGGCCCAATATGAGTCGAATTTTAAAACCTAACAAGTGCTAATTGAGGGATAATAAAAATAGAAAATCAGAGGTCGGTCTCCATTTTTAGGTTCGTTCTAATCTCAACCTTGAAATTTTTTACCGAAACTGATTGGTTCGGATATGTAATGTCATGATTTTTTTGCCCTTTTTATTCTGCCTCGTTGACTCCGGGTGGGTTAGGATTCCGAGTGTGTTTGGATTGAAAAGTTAGGTAGTTTTTTTTTTTTGTCTTTATTTGAATTCTTTTTACAATTGTTTATTTTGTGATTTATTGATTCATTTCGACCAATCTCCATCTAATTATGTGATCATTGGTTTCCGCAAGAACATGCTTTCTGTGCAATTATATTCCAGAATACTTGGCATAAGAGCATCCGCAATGGTAATAATTAAAACCAATAATCAAAATGTGTCACTTTAGCATTTGATTATCCATTTAGTCTATAATCAAACTGAACAACATTTACCTCCACATTGGTTATTTTTGCATCCCTAACAAAAAAAAAACCTCACAATACATAATGCACATTTGTCCAATCACAAACGAATTTCAATCACGCATCTGACTACACTAAATTATTCGTTTCGATGAGACGATTCCGATGTGGGATGTTTTAGAGTTTTTGAGTTTGGTTATTGAATTTTGATTATTGGTAAAAGTTATTAAGTTTGGTTATAGAATAAATGAAATTTAGTTATTTGTCAAAAAAATTTGTAATTTTGCTTATTAAAATGTGAGATTTTTTTCGAATATTGTTAAATGTACCCGGTGCGGCCTCACCTTTGGGCACGTGTGCCCCCACCCCTTGTTAAAAAAAGAAAAATCGTTTTTAGACAAAACAGAGGAAGAAACTCTCCCGGCCTCTCTCCAGATACGTAAAAACCCAGGATCCATCTCGTCCGCTCGCCGTTTCCCTCTCGACGGAGCACTCGCCTCGCCGGTGTCCGTGGGGGCTCGCCTCGCTGTTTCCCTCGCCAGTCACCAACCGATCTGCTGCATCTTCCCCTATTCCTATATTTCTCGAACAGAGCAGACTTGATTAGTTGGTTTGCTTCGTCAATCGTCACCGGAATCATCGTCTCGTCGTATCAGTGAATACCAAAACCAAGGTCTCTCTCTCTCTGTGTGTGTGTACAGTGTATTTGAATAATGAATACATTAATAGATATAAGTATAATATACATCTCTCTTCTTGTCGACAACTGTGCCTGTGTATATAATACTCCATTACCTTGAATATTAAGCCCAATCTGTGCTTTTGTCATAGAATAAAATAAGATCCAATTTGTTTGGACTCGATAGGTTTGGCCCATTTTTATGAGAATCCATGTTTGTGAATTGTGATCCCATTATCTGAGTATAATAAGAATGAGTTAACAATTCACGTTTGGGTTTGATTGTTGAAATCTTGGTCCTTTCATCGGAATCTAGCCCCTTCACTACTTGCAATGGTTGAACAATAGTTTAGTGGTATACATAGATAGAGAGAGAGAGAGAGATTTTTTGTGGAGTTTCGAATGAGACCATCATGCAACACTTTTAAAAGTTGAAAACTCGACGGGGTCTACTGTGAGAGGATGCTTGGAAATATTTAGCGATGAGGACTTAAATTTTTGTGCTATTTTGACAACTTTTGGTAGCATACATGTTTATGAACTTTTGGAAGCATATATGTTATAGATCTTTTTGCATAATGATCAATGTTTGAGCCTAGTGTTATGTAATTGTGTTTGATTGCTTATTTTTGTTTAAGATTGTGAATAGTGCCCCCAGTCTGTGAAATTCCTGGGTCCGCCACTGAATGTACCTCCCTTCCTCTCGATTCAGTTGAATTTGCTCCATGACTTCAAAATTCCTACTAGGTTACAAAAACAGAGGATGCTTTCTCAAGTGTTTGTGCCAAAACAATGCCTAAGCTATGAAATCTTGTACATATACTTAGCCTTGAATTGCAAACAGAAAAACATTTCAATGGCATTCTACTTAACGATAAAATGTTTGCCAAAACAGAAGATGTTTTCTCAAGTATATGTATTTTTTGGATTTTAGTGCCAAAACAATGGCATTCTACTAACCCGTTCGTTTAAGGGTTTTTGATTTTGGATTCTAATCTTTATCCTATTTTTCTTTCATCATTACTCTCAGTGTTCTCTCTATCTCTCTCCAATCATTACCCTTATTTGCAATAATTACTCCATTTTACAAATCCAAATCCAAAATCCCAAAACGAATGGGGTCCTACAGCAGCGTCTCTCACTGTTCAAGGCAGACGAAAGAGAGAGAGTCTTTTCTTCTGCTCGTTCATCTCTGTGGAGAAGGTCAGATTGAGAGTAATTTTCGTTTCGTATATCTCGATTTTGCATACGTACAAGAGTTTTTTATGAAAATATCCCTCGAACTATCACCACTTTATTTTACTTCGTTCTCGAACTATCAAAATCTCCTACTTCGTCCTCGAACTATCCAAAACCCCACCTATTTCGTCCTCCCCCTAACGCCATCCACTTTGCCGTCCAAAAACACAGCACATGATGTGCACGTGAGCTTTTGAAGGGCACAATTGGTATTTCCCATCTATTACTCCCAAAATTGATAAACCCTCCTCTCTCCCTCTTCTCTCTCTTTCACATACGCTGTCACACACAAGGCTTTGCACACACAGTCGTTCTCTCATGGAGAGGGGTGATGAAATCATTTTTGCAGCTTGTATCAAGTATAATGCCTCATGGCTTTACATCATCTATAGTATATGTGTTGCTAGAATTGAAGGCATGAACTATATTTACCACTGTTCCAAATGCTATATGTGCACCCATGTATATTAGCCATATAAAGAGGGAGTCATATCTCAAGAAGAAGCCATTCTTGGGTTGGCGTCCATTTTTCTCCTCATCTAAGTATGTAACAAGTTCATACTACTTGTTTCAACGTGTCAGATTTATAAATTGTATTGAGGGATATGACCTGCGGGTCTACCATTTATTAAGCAGACCTCTGGAAAGCCTTTACATTGGACAATTGCTATTATCTATTGAAATTATATTGGCCTGTTCTTGTATGAGGAGGTTTAGAATTAATTTTTTGTAATGGTTTGCAATGGTTTTCGACCTTCTAATGGGGATGGCTTTCCACACTTGCAGATAGGGTATTCATTTATATTGCTTGAAGAGGAAGAGGAAGGCATGGTTGGGGGCCGGCTGGGGGATGGAGGTAAGGGGAGGGCTCTGTTTTTGGAAGCCATGGATGGGGATGAGGATAAGGGAGAAAGGGGAGGGCTCTGTTTTTTCCCTCTCTGTCAAGGGGTATATAGAACCCCAGTTGGAGGGAACAACGATCTTGTTTGGCCCAGAATGAAAGGGGAAAAAATTAAAACCCATTTTTGCCCTTCAAACACCCACATGCACAGCACATGCTGTCTTTTGCTGTCCAGAATAGTGGATCGCGTTAGGGGGAGGACGAAATAGGTGGGGTTTTGAATAGTTTGAGGACGAAGTAGGAGATTTTGATAGTTCCAGGACAAAGTAAAAAAAGTGGTGATAGTTTGAGGGATGTTTTCATAAAAACCACCTCCCAAAATGGATTTAGCTCTGTATCACACCAATCTTCCTCCTTAGAACCCCTTCACTCTCCACCACCCTCAAACCCTCCCCAAAACCACCACCACCACCACTTTCACTCCCTTCACATCTCCATGTCACAATCTCAAAAACCGCTCTCTCCAATCCCCCAATTGGGTCCCACGTCAGGGTCAAAGCCTCCTTCAATTCCATCCCAAGAAATGCTGGTTCTTCTTCTTCAAACCCCATCATCCAAACCCTCCTCGCGGCTGCCGTTCTCCTCGCCGCCGCTGAGGCCGCCAAATTCCACAAGTTTCCGGCATGGGCTGAAACCACCCCAACAATCTTGACAGAGGAAAAAATTCACCAAAATCAAGAACAGGAAGAGGAAGAGGAAAAATCGGATGATCAATCAGAGCTTCTCGACTCGAATTCGGGCGCGGTGGAGTCCTTGTCCTTGAAATCGCTGCTGCAGTGGGAGATGGAGGCAGGGAAGGATGGAGAGGCTCTGGAGATAGTGAAGAAGTTGGTTTCGGCTCAACCGGAGGAAACCGAGTGGAAGTTTCTAATGGGGAGAATGCTGAGCGAAATGGGAAGTACCTGAGATGCACAAGATGTGTTGGAAGAGATTCTCAAGCTGAATCCACTCGACTTCGAAGCTTTGTTCGAAAATGCCCTTTTAATGGACAGGTGTGGAGAGGGAGACACGGTGGTTTCACAGTTGGAAGAGGCGTTGAAGGTCATGGAGGAGGGGGATAAGGTGAGTGAGGCAAGAGATGTGAAGCTGATCATGGCACAAATGCAGTTCTTGCAGAATAATGTGGATGAGGCGCTGAGGCGATATGAGGAGCTAGAAAGAGAAGATCCTAATGATTCTAGGCCTTACTTTTGTAAAGGGATGATATATAGTTTGCTTGATAGGAATGAGGAAGCGAGGGAGGAGTTTGCCAAGTATCTGGAGCTTTCGCCCAAGAAGGTGGAGGTGGAGGGGTACTTGAGGTTGCCATCGTCGAGGATGAAGGTATTTGGTGCGAATGAGGAGAATTGAATTGGGTTTTTTGAATTGAATCCTAGGGTGATCAGTAGCTTAAGTTATGAGAAATAATGGTTCAAGAGGTGAGGACTTTTCTGTTCGAAAGAGGAAGGATCGCAACCAGGTAACACCCTTGCCCCTTTTGAATTATGATAGTTGTGACTTGGTCAATTTTGGTATTTTTATGAACATAAGTGATGTCAATCATCAAGAGGATACTTCAATAGCGAATAGAACTCTTGTTCCTAGTGAATTTAAAGACATATTGCCTTGCTTTGTGGCAAATAATGCATTATCTTGTTGAAAGATACCATTGTTATCTCAAATGAGAGTTCATCTTCACAAGTGCTGCCATTTCGTTTGTTTGCCATGTAACGTTTTTTAATGCTTCATGTGCTTAATTGTCTTATTTCGGGCTCTCGGTAGTGTAAATCTGTTGATGTAAAAAAATGAACTGCTGTTTCATTTGAACAAACTCGAGGCCCTATAGAATTTCATATATGCAGACTTAGGTTTTGTTAAAAAATGCACTCTTATGAGGATTTAGAGTCTTAGACATTGAAGGTGCAGTCACCTATGTAGCACGGATACGGATACGGACACGGATACGGACACGGGACACGGCAATTCTAAAAAAATGGGGATACGGACACGGCGGGAGACACGCCACGTGTATAAATAAATATATATATAAATACATATATACATATATTTTTTCTTTTCTTCCACTGTTGATGAAGACATGTCCTATATGAATGTATAAGATTACCATGGTCCAAATAAAGGCATAATTACCGTTTAACCCAAATATTTTTGAATAATTTCGATTAACCCCTCAAAATTAAAAATATATATTACATTTTGACCCACAGCCGTGTCCCTAGTGTGTCCCCAGCCGTGTCTCCGGCGTGTCCTCCACGTATCCCTTATCAAAAAATAATAAAAATTATTGGACACGCCACGTGGCATGTCCAATACGTATTTGGGCGTGTCCCTGCCGTGTCCCCGTGTCCAATACGTGGACACGGCGCCCTTTTGGAGTGTCGGTGCTACATAGCCAGTCACTTATGTACAAATGCTGAAGGCCTAGCTCTGTTGCATTTGTTTCCCGACTTACCTTTCACAATGTTGGAACCCCTCTTTCCAAATTCAAAGTGTTGGAACCCTTCTTTCAACCCTATGTTCTACGTCCTTTATGGTTATAAATGTACTGTGTAATTGGGAATTTATTTCCTGACTTACCTTACCCTCTTTCAAGGCCAATTATTGTTTATTGTAGTCATCGAGTTGATCAGTTCTAATGAGGAGAATTGAATTGGGTTTTTTGAGTTGAATCCTGGGGTAATCAGTAGGTTAGGTTACGAGGAATAATGGTTGAAGAGGTGAGGATTTTTCTCTCTTGAAAGAGGAAGGTTAAGTATAGGATCACAACCGGGTAACACCCTTGCCCCTTTTGAATTTTGATAGTTGTGACTCGGTAAATTTTGTTATTTCTATGAATATACGTGATGTTAATCATCAAAGAGGGTACTTCAATAACAAATAGAACTCTTGTTCCTAGTGAATTTAAATATATATTGCCTTGCTTTGTGGCAAATAATGCATTATCTTGTTGAAAGGTACCATTGTTAACTTGAATGAGATTTGGCCAACATGGATTGTACTCTTTGGAGTTCATCTTGATAAGAACTGCCAGTTCGTTCATATGGCATGCGATTTTTTTTTAATGCGTGATGTGCTTAATTGTCTTGTTTTTCAGTCTATCAGTAGTGTAAATCTGATTATGCAAGTATAGTTTTAAAACACAATTGCCTTAACAAAATAAAAATAAGGGTAAATTTCACCTACCTCCCCTGACGTTTCTGACAATGACAGACACCTCTCCTCACGTTTTTAAAATTGCACTTACCTCCCTTCTGCTTTAGTTGTCGACTGTAGATTCCCCCAACTGTTAGTCAGTTGTCACTAAAGGTGACGGAAATTGGTGAGGTCAGCCAAAAGTGAAGATTCATTTCCCATTTTGCCCTCATCTTTTGTCTTTAGCCTTTTATACCCTCTTTTTTCATTCCAAAAAATGCAATAAACATATACCAAAACTCCATATGTTGATGATATATGTTCATTGAGTATCAACAATGGAAAATACATGTTCAACATTTTGGGCTAGCCAAAAGTGATTTTTTTTTTTGTCTTTTCTAATTTTTTTAATTTTAATTTTGGGAAAAAAATTATTACTTCTTTTGGTTTATCTACATAAGAGGAATCTACGAAGTAGAAAAATATGGACCAATTTGAAAATTTTAATTTAATACAAAATAAATAAAATAAACGAGATAAATCAGCTTATTTTAATTATTTTGGATTTATTTTCTAAAGTTTGAAAAATATGGTCCATGGTGTTTTAATTTTTTTATTCTACTCATTGAGACGAACCTAAAAATTAGAATGGGTGGTTCTAAGATACGTGGTGGTTGTTAATTATTCTACTCAAAGTTTAAAAAGGTTCACTAATGATGAGAAAAAAACCAAGAAAAATAGAATTCATAGATTTGTAATAAGTGAATGTGTGGTTCTGAGATACGTGGTCGTTGTCAATTATTATTCAACTACTTATTTGGTTTTTGGTTTCTGACTACACATAAACATGCATAAACACATGTATAAATCTTTGGCATTTAAGTGAAATTAAGCTTAGTTTGGAATGAACGAACATTTATTTCTTTGTGTTTTAAGGAAAAAAAAAACTTGCTTGTATTCTCAACTTGTATAAATATAAATAAGTCTCCAAAAATAACCCAACATAACTCTTTTAAACCCACCTTAAAAGTTTTGCGTAAGTATGTCAACTTTTTTGAGCCAACGAAAAAACAAAAAGAATATTTGGAATCTCAAATTAATTTTTGCTACAGAGACAAAAAAAACTACTAAACAAGTTTTTTAACTCTTATAACTTTTTTTGTGTGTGGATTTTTTAGTTGTTAGGGAACTTTTACTATCTTTGGTTCAATTTTATACTTGTCCATCAAATGATTAAAGAAATTAGTAAAGAACTAGACAAGAATAAATGAAAATAAAAAGTTTCAAAATTTTAACTTTTGAGATCCCATATAGAGCAAGGTGACTGGTCAAATGTTGAGGTGGTTAGTTTTGTTTTTTTGAGTTATTTATTTAGTCAAATAGACAAAAGTATATGAAAATTTGCAAAGGGGTAAAAAAGTAAAAGTCCAACTTCTGTTAGGAAAAGTTACCCGACAACTCTGACAGGGGAGGTAAGTGCAATTTTAGAAACGTGAGGGGAGGTTTGTGTTATTGTCAGAAACCTCAGGGGAGGTAAGTGAAATTTACCCTAAAAATAAATGGTCTACCTAAAATTATACTTGCCTTCCAAACAAATGTCAAGAGGATAGTGCGGTTATTAAATCGGAGTGGGTGCGCAATGGTTAGATCTCAAACTTCGTGAATCCTGGAAGCGATTATCAACTCTCTAAGGTAACTTCAGGAAGGAAATATGTCTCTTAATTTCCAACTCTCTGAAGTAACTTCAGGAAACATTTCTCTTAGTTTCCAACAGATACATGGGCAAGTGATAATGGCCTGTGTTTTATCTGCTCAAATTTCTTCGGCTAAATCTCCTCCTCTTATCTTGTAATAAATTAGAATACAGAGACTTCCGTCATCTTGTATGAGTACAGAGATATTTCTCTTAATAAGCGATAAACTGAATGGTCTAGTGAGCTGCAACATAGTTTTTGTGCTGTTAATTTTTGTTTTTTTCCTTTCCTTCATGGAAGAATTCCATTGTGCTTGTTGACACTTGGAATTGCATGCATAATTGGGTTCTTGAACCTGGATCATTAGCTTTTCCCAACGCGAAAGCTATAGATTGTACGCAAGTTCACTTGGAATTCAGTGCGGAATCCAACTAGGGTGTCATTCACTTAGGCTCAGTTTTGATCTTAAGGTAGATCTTTTCACCATAATTTTCATCTGCAAATCCTTCCGTGTTTAAGATCATAACACAGGCTTAGTACATTTATGTGTGCGGATTGTTATCTCCACCTTCACTGTTGAATTCCAAGTTTATTCACATCTTTCCGTGAGTAAAAATTTAACATAAAAAAGAAAGAGCACGGCATGGTAACTGCAAAAGTGCACCGGTCAAAACTCCATCTGCTGCATCACTAGTTCACTTCCAGCAATCTTATTATAGAAACATCAGAGTGCAAAAGAACGCACAATACTACCCAAGAATTTTTACCTCATTATGTTTGCACCCCTTAGATTGAAATACTTCCAGCACAACTATTGAGCAGAATAAAAAAGTATTCAAAGAACTACAGATTGCTGGCATTATACCCCAACACCAAAATAAGAGATTGATTATATACCCAACCTTTGAACCACCACAGAAAGTATGTCTACCTATTTTTTCTTTCGGCCTCCTTTCCCATTTTTACCCTTTTTGGAGTTGTTATTTCCCTTCCTCTTGTTGGCTTGAGCGTCTTGACCACTGTTCCGTGCTCCTGAAACAGTAGCCTCCACAGCCTTGCCTTTACCAGATTTGCTTGTTTCCTCGACCTTCTTGTGATTGCCTTCGTTTTCTGACAATTTATTAGTCTCTGACGCCACTATGTTAGAATTTGTATCATTTGGCATGAACAGCTGGTTCAACAAAGTTTCCAGCTCTGGCCTCTTTGTGTGAAAACTCTTCAAAAGTGAGGTAATCATTGAAATGTTTCTCTTTACTTCACTGTCACTGAAGATCAATAAACACAATCCGGTTAATTCAGTATTCCCCTAAAATAATGAAGCAGACATGCATGAATTAGGCATTTGGTCCATAAAAATTGTTTGCAAGATTTACCTAATTCCACCCACGAGATATGACAGTCGAAGATTACCATTTGCACTTACTTTACCATTAGGGGTTCTCAAGAACAATATTATTATAGGCAAAAAAAAAAACTATTGACTGGTTATATTGTTCGACCATACAACAAACCTAACTGCTGAGATATAAAACAATAATACTTCCCAATTACAGCACCAAAATGCAGGTTCATACATCAATCACATCTTGTGTTCCAACCGGAATCGAAAACTAGGGGGAAATGAATGATCTGATACACGCACTGAAGCAAATTAGTTTTTTTTAATATCAGTCTATTGCCAAATATCAAAAACATACTCTCTTAACTGGTGCCTATTTCAAATAACTTTACTAAGAAACCAAATACAAAGCGTATACAGTACTATGTAGGCGTATACGATATGGCCATGAGCATACAAGTAAACCCAAGCCTTAACAACTGTAAAGGGTATTCCGGTAAAGTTTTTGTTTTTGTTTTGAAACATCTGGAAACTATAGACAAAGACATTGATAAATCTAGGGCTGCACACAGTCTATACCGAATCGGATTCCTATGAATCCAATCTTAATCAGCGAGTCACAGTTTTTAGAAGATGTAATCCTTGTCCGGACCAAAAGTCTCACGGTTCCGTTCCAATTCGCTCTGTGAGTCACGTTTGGTTCCTTTTTAATCCACGGATTACATCAACCAAATCCTTCATGACCTTTAATTTTAAATACTTGATTCCGTATTCCAAAACGTAATAACCTGATTAGAGTAAACACTTAGATATCAGATTCCGCAAGTTCTAGTATTCTACATCCAAGTGCTACTTTGATTTCAGATTCACAAGTCACACGTTCTAAGCGTATATATTGTATGTAATGGAGGAGTACTGCCAAGCATTCACAGGTTCTAAGCATATGCATATAACATCAAGTATTCCACATTCCAAACTTCCAACTATCCAAGCAAAAAAAACCATCAAAGTATTATCCAAGCATTACATCTAAGCAACCAAATTCGAGCATTATCCAAGGGTTACACACACACAGATATATATATAATACTACATAAAATTATATTTACTTACTATGTATTACATATATGCATATTTTTTATTTTTTAACTATCTAATTGTCCGGTTTGGTTAATTCACGGTTTTGAAATGAAAATCCAATTCTAATCTGTATCTCACGGTTTTCTAATTTTTTGAATTTGTGTTCGGACCGGTGTCACGGTTCATCTGATTTTTTTGTGCAGCCCTAGATAAATCTTGTCTTTTCTAAAAGAATGCTTACACTTCAAGTTGTCAGAGCTTGTGAAACACAAAAAACGGGGTTTCCGAGTTTTTATAACACGTTTTCACTATCTCCTCCCTCCCCACCACCTTTAGCTATCCCCCTAGCATTGGAATCCCTCCAGCCACGACCTACAGATTCCGGCGAAATCATCTGGCAACCACCTATAATTGTCAAAGGTAACCTTCAGCCACATCCAGTGACACCTCCGATTCCCTCACATCCTTCCACCTCCTCAAGCAGCTGGCGACCACCTCTTGAAGCTTTCTCACCTCCGCCTTCCACGTTTGTGACAATCCCCACGTTGTGCGGACAAACTAACTCTCTGTGGCAACCTTTCCAGTTACCTCACTTGATTTAAAACAAGAAGTTGACTCATGTGCGCCAAATACATTTCATTCTTTATTTCTAGCCAAGAAATATTTCTTACTTTTTGTTAACAGGAAATTGAAATAGATTTGAACACACCTCACATTCAGCGCAGAAGATAGCTGCTTAAATTCATCAACCATGTTTTCAAGCGCTGAAAAAAGGTCGGTGGGGGTGAGCAGCGCATTACAACCCTCCTTTGGCTTGGGAACAGGGGTTCCATCTTCGTTAAATTCTGTCTTATCTTTGTTAAATTCCATCTTTTCAGTCAGTGCAGCAGTTACGAGGTTTATAACTTTCTCTACCTCCACCTGAAAGTCATACAACGAAATAAAAAGGAATACACTACATCATTATCCAATAATATTCGATTGTATGAAATCTAATAGCAAGTAATTTTGCATTACCTTTATCGTTGAGACACCAGACAAAAAATTCTGTAAATCTCCATGTCCTATGTTATCTACAGCCTTCAATGCATCAGATATTTTCCCAAAGAGCCCAGATATCATTTGCCGGTTGCCTTCACTTGTATTCTGATTTTCCACATTCTGATCTGTGAGGGATGTTGAGTTTGAAAATGGAGCCTTGGAAATCTTCTCTTTCTCAATGTTTGAAGAAAGTTCTTTTCCACAAGAATTGGTTGCATCCACCTCGACAGATACAGATACAGTTTGATCTAGAGGGGCTTTGTTGTCCGTCTGAAACAATACTTCCATAATGTCCTCTCTCCTGTGGGTAACTCTCAAGTCCACGAAAATGGCATGAGGACATATAAATTTGGAACAATTTTCTCCCAAGCTCACTATAACAAGAGGATCCTCAATCTTCATGAATGCTTCAGCAAGCAAAGTCAAGTTCACATACTTCCTTTTTTTCCTGAAGACATCATAGAATTCCCTAGGGAGCCACGATGTAATATCATTCCTCGCCAGTACCTCAAAAAGAAAATTGTAATACTTCCCACAGTTCACGCAGAGCAAGCAGAGCATGACAACCAGCCTCAACAACAGCAACGGATAGTAGGACTTGAAATTGAGATCCGATTTTCCAATCCACTCTATTGTATCTTGCTTACAGTCAAGGACCTCTTTGATGATGTTTACCACAAAGTTAAAAATGCCGCTGGTGGGAAATCGCTTCGCATTTGCAACATCAGCACTTTGTTTGGCATGTGGTTGCTCACAAATTAGCCACTCCACAAATGAAGATTTTGTGGTGAAAAGGAACCCTTGGAAGGAGTAAGCCAATATCAAAAGCCTCTCAACAAGATACACGAAACAAGTGGGTGATATATAGTCCCGTTGTCTCCAATGGACGTTATAAGCATCTTCCAAAGCTCTCTGAAACTTATATACAGAAGAGACCTCTCTTGGAACCTCAGATGAAATGCCTGATGTGGATTCCTGCAAAAATTCAGATTTCGCATTCCCATTTAGGGCATCAACGAATTCTTTCCACAGTGAATTTGAGTCAAACCTCTCAGAAATTTTCTTGTAAACTTCTTCAGTCGGCTTTCCGGAACCAAGCCATATCATCACTACCCTCCCAATTTGCCCATAGGTTAGCTCATCCGTGAAGCTAATATTGTCAACAATAACCTCTTCAAGTAAATTACAGGAAACTGCACTGCCCCTCAGAGAAGTCATATCCTTGGTCAATGATTTCCGCCACTCTGAAGGAAAAGCAATGTTGAAATATGCTGCAGTAGAGAGCTTGCGAAAATTTTGCAACTTCTGAGTATCTTGTTTTTTACAATCAAGATATTTGGATCCCAGAAGACTCTCTGTCACCTCAAATATGTACACAAGAGTCATGCTTTGGCAGAAATCAGAAATGGAGTTCTTGCTTGAGAACTTACGAAGTGCTTCAAGGGTTTCCAACACCCGTAGACCAACAGAAAGCAATTCTGATCGCCAATGATTCCTAGCAGCATAAACAAAATGGCGAGCTTCAATGGAAACAAAATTTCCGCTCCTCTGAAGAAAGCGGTACTTAATTTCTCTCACCCAAACAGCATCAGAGTTCAAAATAACAAATTTCATATTCACGTTGTCCAATTGCCTCACATCAAAATAATTCAAACAAAAGTCACCATAGTTCAAATGGTCATCATTAACGGCCTGGGTTTCAAGACAAGTAAGGTACTCAAAGATATTTTCAACCTCCTGTTTCCATAGATTCCAAAAGCAAACCAGGGTTCCCACTGAAATCTGATTATGCAAAACATTTTCTTCTGAATGCGTAATCAGATCGGCTGGTAGTTCATCCTCCCACACATACGTTAATTCACTTGAATGAAGATGAACATCAAGAATTCTTCTAGTGCATAAGATTTTGCCCCTGAGGCTTTTATTACGACGTGAAGCATTTAAATACTGGTTCAATACGAACAAGTTCATTTCTTCAGTTGATAAAATGCTAACCTCGGTGCAGACAAACTCATAAAAGAGATCTGACTTGTTTTTCGCAAATGACTTGGCTTTCTCGAAAATCTCACTCTCTTGTGGAAAATGCTTTAGAGGCAAACCTTTGCTTCCCGATACCCACAAAGATTTGGAAAAGACATGCCATAAGATACGCATGGATGCTTCATCGAAGCGTCCAGCTTTTGCTAGCAAATCAGCCTCACGTAGAGTATCTCCTCTCAACTTTGCTATCTCTGCAGCTTCCGAAAAGTTTCCAAATTCTTCTTCAACCATTAAAAGCTCGTCAAGGCAACCCACACGCGTCAAGAAGTTGCGCCTTGAAGCCATCGAGTTAAAAGATCTAACAAATTTCATCATGAATTTATTATCCTTAAGCTCATAAGAGTGCATTGCACAACTCTCAAGGAACTGTTGTTCAATTCTGTCAATTTCGCTACTTGTTTTAGACATGACATTATCTCTCGGGGCATGCTCTTTCCAGAATTGGATGTATTCCAAACCCATGTCATGTAATTTTCCCTTCGTGCAAGCTGACAAGCACTCTGAAAAGTGTTTTCCCCTAGCATAAACTTCAGCTGCCTTCTCATGACAACCTGCCATAGAGAAACATTCCCCAGCTTTTTTTAGCTCAGATTCCCCACACTTTTCATAAATTCTTCCTGCAATAACAAAAAGAAATGAGCTGGATGTCAGATTAAATTAATTCGAAAAGAGTTTTAAGCTTAAATTGGAAAGCTCGAGACTTAGAAGAAAGAAACTACAGAATGAAAACGAGATGAAGACAACAAACTACAACAAGCATATTGATGCTACAAATTGTCTTAACAGAATTCAGCATAAGAATAAGATGAGTGTGCTTCTTTCGGAGAGCCCAGTTATGTCTCCAGAGTCCAGGATCTCTTTTGGGTAACACATTAGAAGAATCTACATTAACCCAATCTCAACTCAACCATTACCAAGTGTATCAACCCCCTCTCCACAGGATTTGAACTCACATCCTCATTGCACCAAATTGCAGATATACAATTGCTAGGTCGTCAACTGTCCAGTTGTAGAATTCTAGGCTTATTCTACACTACTTCCACTAAAATGAGCCAAATGAAAAGAAAATCCATCTTCTGTCAAACCAAGTAATTGATTCACACTTGCATACATGCCCAATACAGCAACAAAGAAACTTGGAGAACTAAATCCATTCAAACATTCAGTCCAACTATATTATTGTGCATTACTTCAACAAAAACAAAATTCAGAGCATACATTTTTTCAGAAGAATAAAGTGAGAACTGAGAAGCATTTATGTCAACAGAGCGCATGCCTTTGTGTGACATATTTATCCACAATCAAGTAAGTTGTCAGATCCACTCCGTTCCCCGCCCTTTTTGGGTTGGAGTTTTGTTTTTTTTTTTAGGGATTGAATTGGATACGGAGGCAAAAATTAAAAAATTCCGGGGATCGGATTGAAGGCAGTTCCACGTACCGCTGCCGATCCCCACCCCGTATTTTACTATATATATTTAATATAGTGTTTGCATACCTTATAATTATTCGTAAAAATATAAAAATCTATATATGCAAGTCATTCCCAGAACGACTCGACATTGTTTTCGATTAGCAACTCCATCACCACCTCGAGCATCAAACCCCAATTGTACAGTTTCTCGATCAAATCCGGAAAGTTGATAATCAAAGTATTGGGGCTCTTCGCCATGTATCCGGTTGGCTGGAATTTGTCGTAATGAAAAGTTTTACTTTTTAATTTTTTTAAGGTAAATTTCGGGTTGGGCCGGGGATCAAGATTGGAAGTGATTTCCTGTTTGGGAAATGGGGAAGAAATGGAGGCAAATATGGGGTTCAGGGATCAAAGGCAGGGATGGTCAAATCCGTCCCCGATCCACCCCATTCCCAACCCTACCTTAATCCGACTTGTCAATACCAGATTAGTTCTTGGTAGTTGGACAATTGCAAACTAGTACAATTTGTTCCCAACTACAAGGAAGAAATATTTAACGAAAAATGAAAAATCTTGAGGGCACTTTAACTTCTCTAGCATTAAAAGCAAAAACTGTTAACAATATTTTGTACGTGACACAAGCCTCCTTGAGAAGAGGCAAAACATCACCTGCTCTTTTATACTCCCCCAGTTCGTAAAAGCATTGGGCAGCAGATTCAGCATCACCAATGGAATCATATATGTCAGCAGCTTCCCTTAGGGCATTGCGAGCCCCTTCAGGATTTGAACCACGCATATGGTCTGCAGAAGCTCTGCAGCAAGCAGCGCTAGCCCTTTTCTCCCACAATCTGTCTTTTGCCCTTTCAAAGCACATCTTTGCCATCACATAGTTATTCTCGTAGAATAGCTGAAGAACAAGCATTCATAAAACCCGTAAGAGAAATCGAAAGGTGCTTCAGGAAAAAGAGAAAAGCAAAAAAGAGGCATAACAACAGAGCAGCAGGATAATTGCAAGAGCAACAAAAAAACGATAATGATCATAACGATACTCCTGTCCGTCCCTTTTCTGTAGTAAATTTCTTAACTTTTGGTTGTCCCATATGTTGGTATTGAGTTCTTGAACAATTGAACGCGTCAACATCTCCTTCCAACACCATAGGGAATTATCTTTTGAAATTGATGAACTCCTCCAGAGCGGGATAAACAAAAATATGGAAAAGTTCAAACTTTATAAGGGGAAGCTACAAAATTTACAAAAAAATGTAATAACTATGTCCCTTTTTTTTTCTTTTGCTAACTCAGTACCGGGCTAATTTTCTGTCTTTTTAAAACGTTGGACTCCCTAGAAATTAGAATGAACTAATAAAGATGGACATTTAATAACAACAGCAATAATGGTAAGAGACACTAGTACTGATCACATTAGTAGCAGCAGAAACATTGGGAGGGATCAACCAGACCTTGATACCCCTTTGCTTCCACTCCTGGGGGCTACTTGCAACTTGCATTGCTTGTGCAAGTGAATCATCCAACTGTTTTACTTGCACAAGGCCCTTCTTTTTCCAATAGTCAAACATGGGCTTGGAGAGGTCCTCCATATTTTCACAAATCCATAATCTTTGCCTTGTACGAGTAATTGCCACATAGAGTTGCTTCAGTTCAGAACACAGGACATTGTGTCTTGCCTCATTGAAACTGGAAAAGGAAGTTCCAGGATCCAGCAAATCTTGTTCTTTCATGAACTCGTATATTACTCTCCACTGATTTTTCAGTGGTGATGAGCCAAAAAAGTTGTACAACAATACATCCTACAAATGATAAGAATTAACTCAGTAATTATATAAAAAGAAAGAATACAGTCTCTGACGTATTACTTGGATGTGGAACAACAGACTCTTTGGCTCAAAAGAGAAATTTTAGATGGCACAATATGTGCCATTTAGCCTTTTGTTTTCACCATGCCAAACTGGTCATTCTGTTGTATAAACATCTTAATAACCATTAGCCAACAGCGGAATGATTTGGAATGATAAGAAAGGGCTACTTTATTCCTTCAGTGCAATAGGGATATCCTTATCTTGTCTTTTCGACATTGGAAAAGTTAAGGATAAAAAATTGGATTTGGTATGATGTTTCGCTGTTTCAGTTGGCTAACAATTGGAATTTCGGTTACATTTCGAATACGTAACCGGAACATAGTTAAAATGTCAATAGAATTTGGAAATGCATGAATAAGTACCTGTTGGATAGTCCAAATTGGTGCCAATTCAAAATTCATGAGACAAAAATATATAAAACCATTAACAGCAAACACATACCTGAAACTCTAAACCCTTGCACTCCACAACAGTCAAAACAAGAGCTTGCTTTCCAACATGTTCGGATACATCCTGCCTGGCAGAATCATCCCGTACTAATATCACCTGCTCAGCACCAAAACCGACTATGTCCCCATTTCCGTTTCCCCTCTTTCCGAAAATAGTTATAATTGCATTTTCATCATTGCCAGATTCAAGAAGAATTGGAGCCTCACCATAGAGAAGAGTTGTCTCAGGTTCCAAAATATCAACAGCGTGATGAAAGAACCGGTAAAGAAGGTCAATTACGCTCTGTGCTAATCTAAGAACACCGTCATGAGTACGAAAATTCTGTTTAAGGTTGCGAACTTTCGACAAAAGTCCTTTATCATTTCTTTCAGAAGACCCATCACCTCTTGATTCCATTATGAACTCTCTGTAGAATAGATTTCTTATATCTTCAAACCTAAAATCAATTCCTCTAGCAATAGTTTGCGCTGTATCACCAGCAAAAACAAAGCCTTCCTCCACATTTCGGCAAATATATTTGAAAAGTGCAATTTGTCTCACTGACAAATCCTGCACTTCATCAACATATACGAAATCCATTTTGTCACCTTCAAATCTTTCATTCCTTAGTCGATAATGAATATCGTTCACGAAATCGGCCAAATCAAAATCACCATTATCCTTTTTCATTTTTTCGTAATCTTGACAGATAGAGTATATCCTCTCTCTCCTTTCCCTACTCAAAGTGGACCCCCGACACTCAGACAAGATAACATAATCCTCCTGACGGATTTTACCTTCATGGGTCTCCCCCACTCCCAATCCACCCTTTATATGAGACATTATCTCAGTGAAGACCCTAGAAGGATCAAGCTTCTTTGTTTTCTGGCAATTGAAATGGGGCCAATAAAAGGAACAAAACCTCTCGTAGTTGACCTCCTTTATTCTTAAAAAAGTTTCCAAAGCTACGGATCTTGAACCTATAGTTCCACACTTAGAATACTCCCAAGCATCAAGGAACCTCTCAAAGTATGAATTTCCCATTGTCCCATCAAGCATCATTAGGAACTTGTGAAATGTAATTACAAGGGGATATTTGCTAGGGGAAATGTCAACAAAGGAATCAGGGATATCCTTAAAATGAGCTGGATCATCCACCCCGATTGAACTGTTTTCTCCAGAGAAATTCCCCCCACAAGCAAACCTATGCGTAAAACTTGGCTTAGGGTTAGATAACAATTGTCATCATGCAAATAATGAGAAACAGCGCAAAGGCCTTCAAAACGGAAAAAAAATCCTCTAAATGTTTCTAGAAGTACACAAAGCATACTTGTCGGGAAAAAAATTAACAGGTCATTGTCCATTTGAACACACAACTAACCTTTACGGTAATATTTACCAATTTCTTGCCACGAATATAAATAATGTTGAGAGTTGGGAACAGGCAGATGCAGTACAAAAAATAAATTACCTACCAAATAGCAAACTACACTAGTAAAAAGTATCCTCAGAATTGTAACTTCTGGTACATGTACTAAAAGCGTTAGCAAGTATGGGTATCTATAGTCCAATCTTCTGGTGAATGGTTCCTTTGCTCAACATATTTGGTTAAAAAAGCATGTTTAGGATAAAGCCCAAAGACTGTTGGAACATAGAACCACATAAAACATGTCTTCGATGACAAAGGCAAAACATAATCCTCATGATAGATATCAAATAACTAACGAACATTGGAGAGTTCACTGCTCATTTAGGAAAACTTATCTTAAGAATTGATCAAGGTAACAAAATCCAAGTCTATAATGAAAATAAGGGAAGAAGTAGTAGTTGTGCTCTATGTAGCACCATATGGACACGCGACACAATACCAACACTTCGACATGTAAATCTCCAAAATTTAGAGGACACGACTCGTTGGGGACACACTTGCTTTAATTACAATCAAAATTCCTTATATCCTATTTTCCAAATTTATTAGTACAACCTTGACAAAGTATTTCAACAAAAATGTTTTATTGCTTACATGTTTCTTTAAATTCAATTAACCATCAACTATTACACTAAAAGAAAACCCCCGGGTGTCCATAGAGCATCCTGAGAGTGTCCATGCAGTATCCTAAAGTGTTCTAGTGTGCCCGGAGAGTCCAAATCTAAAAGTGGGAGAGAAAAATGTAAGATGCTTCTGATTTGAGTGTTGAACATGTGTCTGGAGAGTGTCAGAGAGTGCTGGTGTCTGCCAACAGTCCAACACCAGTTCGTGACCTCCGGCCAAGGGTACATGCTACAGAGATTCTGTTATTTCTTTGTTGCTTTCCAACAGAATCCAAAAAGGGGAGATGCATCCAAATTTTGAACTGCCATTCCTCGAGTGCTCCAATTACAGTGTATGGTTGATTGGTTTATTAGCTAAAATCAACATGATATATACTTACACTGCCGAGTAACATGTAACAATGGCAAATGTCCTAGGTGTCACTTATTCAGGAATTCGATGAACAAGCGGTGCATATTTTTTATTAATAGAAGCAAGATGTGAAATATGTCACGACTCCAACGTAAACAACTACTGAAGACTGTCTCTTTTATCCATTAGAGATGTAAACCTTATAAACTCTAGAATAACCATCCCAAGACGACCAAACCCGTATGACTTGTAAGCTATTTGAATTAAAGAACTCAGTTTTGTCTCACTAAGCAGTCCTTTCAACAATCAGATCTACCAGCAAACCCAAACCAAAGAAAAGAACCAAAAAAATAAAATGGGAAGACATTATCTTTGATGCAACCTCCAAAAATGCTTGAACAATCAACTTGATGAAGTGACAAAAAACCAAATAGGATGCTGTAACGCTTTAGTTAGCTAATCACCAAATTTCAACTTGGTTAGTAAAATATAGTAATTGCAAGCCTAAATACAATACAACTTTTTCAAATAATCTTGTAAGCAACTTGCGTACCTTTTCAGGTTGGTCACATTTTGTTTGATAGCGTAGCATAGCTTTGGACTAACTGTCACAAAAAGTTGGCGTAAGACACTTCCCTTGGTCTCCAAAATGCACTCACCAACATCATTCTTTTGGCTTGTTTCTATACTGGTATTGGTCCCTGCTCCACAAAGTCCTTTAGATGCAAAATGGTGTTGTTGCTCCTTCTGAAACAATTTTGTGGTCAAAACTGTAGTTTTTCCAGTTCCCGACCTTCCAAGTATAAAGGTGCTTTTTTGGAACCGAATAATCTCTAACTCCTCATCTGATACTTCAAATGGTAGGTCCAGTTCTCCACCAGTGTCATCGGATAGCAAGTGGTTCACCATACCAGATGACAAAGAGTAGAATTTCATCAATGACAAGCTTTCGCTCACCTTTGAGTTCTCAAAATAACTTCGACCATCAATAAGACCATCAATTGACTCATTGTGAAGCACATGGTTGCAAAGACTCTTAAACCGGGGAATATCAAAAGATGGCCCCCAACTCATCGGAACTTCTTTATCACTAAACACAAATAGATACATTAAACAAGTAAATTACTTGAACTCCATTGCAAATATATAAGTACTGTCAACATATGCACAAATATATAAGGCAGATCCAAATGGAAACAAACATTATTGATCCACTGAATGAAAGGAACATACCCATCACAGAGTTTCTGGTTGCAGAAATTGATAAAATCATCAGAGTACATAGCAAACATTCCATCAAGGCGTTTAGCCAATTTCGAGATCTCGTCCAACGGCAATATATCCCAAACCTTTAAAACTTGGATGTACATCGAGTCCTTTATTATGTCTATAGAGCAAACAATATAGAGCCCTTCAACCTTAAATTGTTTCAAGATCTGCGAAGAGCTCTCACAATTTGAGTTCACATTCTTCTTTTTTGGTCTCCAACCGCATGAAAGCTTCAATAATAGTTGGATGACTGACTTTTTTATGCGGGTTGATTTCAGCTTTTGAAATGACTTTCTGAAGTTATCACTGAAGGATACCTGGGGATGGGCAATGATAATGAGATAAACATTAATCCGAACTCTGACCGAGCTTAAGTCTAAAATCCAATGATTTTATAGAAATGAAGGGACATCATTTAACCACCAGAAGATCTATACCTTCCACTTGGCATTCTTAAAAAGTATACTATCTTCGTTCAACAAATCATCAAGCTGATCAAGATCTTTCTTGGCATCTATTATGGTTTTGGCCATATCGCTATCCTCATCAGCACCAAAGAACAATTGACGATGCCTAGCGTCACGGACTAATGCTTCCCAGATGGATTCACTACTGGCTAGCGTCCTTTCATTTCCCACGATCCAAAGACAATGCCTATACAGGAATCAAAGCCACAAACATTCATCACCTACATAGCAACAATGGTTAAAGCATCCAACTCAAAACCAATTGACAATGAGTGGAGAGGCTGCCAGGCTCATATACTAGGTTTGGAGGTTATATTTAACCAACATGGGACAAGCTCTAACACTTCCACGCACATGCGACCCCTGACTCGCACGTAGTGAGGTAAACAAACGATTCAACACTTACGATAACCATCATTTTCAACGACAAACAAAGGGGGAACGAACCATCAACAACAAAGAGTCTTGTCCAAAAGCCTCCGAAAACCAAACTCTAATACCATGTTAAAGCATCCAACTCAAAACCAATTGGCAATGATTGGAAAGGCTGCCTAGGCTCATATACTAGGTTTGGAGGTTATATTTAACCAAAGTGGGACAAGCTCTAACAACAACAATAATAACTCACCGTATTTCTGCTGTGGCTCTTCTATAGTGGCTTTTTAAATACTGGAAAATGTGTCAGTCTGTTTGCCAGAGCTTCTGCTTTTGGCTTATAGGTCAAAACAACTTTATAAAGCTGGAAAAAAAAAAAAGGTTTTTTGGGATGCTCAATTTGGTGATTTTTGACTTGTGCTTTTAAACATGCATCTTTTACCACAAGTAAAGGTTGCAAAAAACACCAACATAGTAATCTTAGGAGAGAAATCTATAAATCCATACCGAGCTCTGGTCAATGCAACATTAACTCTTTGACGACTGGAAAGGAACCCAACAGATCCACCATGATTAGACCTTACTGTCGATATTATTATGATGTCTTCCTCTCCGCCTTGAAACCCATCAATTGACTTCACCTTCACAGTGAATCCATCAAGATTCTCAAATTTTCGTCCAAGTTTATCAAGGATAGCCACAACTTGAGCAGCGTAGGGAGATATCACGCCAACACTAATCTTCTTTTTGGAGACATTCCATTCTGTGTACAGCAGCATCGTCCAATACAGGAAGCACAACCAAAAGTAAAGTAAATAGTATGAAATAGCACATGCAAACAACAAAGAAATTCTACATTTCAAAACCAACAAAATGTTACCTATCATTGACATCCCATGGAATCTCTACTTTTTTTGTGTTTGAGAAGAATTATACCTCAAGTTCGATATTGAGGAAAATTTTGATATGTCACGTGGACGCCAAGTAACAACCTCAGGGGGTCATCAGGTAATTCGCCCAAATGATATTGAGTAAAATTGGCTATTGGTGGGAAAGAATTTCAAAAATATCTACGTGTCATTAACACTAGGGTCTAATGTTCTAAAAGTCGCTAGGCGCTAGTCGGGTGGTCGGCCACCTTCGAGTGATTAATCGGATTAATCAGTGCATATTAATTAGTAATCAGCGATTTATCGTTAGTCGACCTAATCGGATAGGCCCCGCCAACGATTAATTCCTTATTTTAGAACACTGCTAAGGTCCATCCCAAAGATACACAGCCGTGTCTCTTTAAGTCTCAATGTTTTCATGCACAACATTTAGGAAAAGGAAACCTCAAAAGAAAATAAATAAGAAAACAACTTTAGACATACCTTGAGCCACATGTAGGGCTGCAAACGAACTCAAGACTCGACTCGGTAAAAGCTCATTCGAGCTTGACTCGAGACGTAAATAAACAAGCTCAAGCTCAAATTCTAGGCTCGTTTCATTATCCAGCCGAGCACAAGCCAGTAGAGGATCAGCTCGAGTTGGCTCACAAGCCAAGACGTAGTAGACTTTTTATGCTAATTACCCACAATTAGCATTAGCATTTTGATACCTTGATGCAAAATCCTTTAAAAAAAACATATTACATATTATTATTCTAAAATTGAGATTATTTTCTTGTAGAGTATAGGAAAAAAGAAAGATATTTACCTTCACAATCAAAATATTTTTGGTTGTATTAGGCCTATGCGAGGATATATTTACGTTTTCCATTGGCCCATTAAAGCTCGTGAACAAGCTCGAACTCGAGTCAAGCCAAGGACCACTTGGCTCGAGCTTGACTCATTAAGTTTTCACTGAGCTCGAGCTCGGGTTCATTGAAAACTTAATAAACAACCTTGAGCACAATAAAGCTCGGCTTGGCTCGGCTTGTTTGCAACCCTAGGCCCATGACATTCCCCGGTTTACTTCTAGACCCTAGTGAAGCATCAATTTATTGTTTTTCCTCATGCCCAGTAACATTATTCTGACAGCAGTACTTCAATAGTTGATACTTTTTGTATTTTTATCAGCAGTTGGTTAAACTCGACCTATTAACTTGAGGACAAATGTTCGTACCCAGACTACCCCTCCTAGAGCCCCATTAATTAATACTTAATTTGGTGTGCTTCATGGCAGGCAACAAAATGTAATTTTTATATAATAGATAAGGTGCCAAGGGGGTAAAAACTACTGAAGCTACAAGCTTTTTTTATCAGCTAGACCTATCCCTCATACTAGTGCAAATTCCAAACTGACATTTAAGCAGAAACTAAAGCTTCAGAAGATCAACACATTAACATCAGCAAGAAGATAACTGATGAGATAAAGACATACCATCTTCATGAATCATAGTGCATATCACCCAACGTAAAGATTGTAATACAGGTGACATAAGTTGACATACCTTTATATAAATTCTGCAATATCTTCACAACCACAGCCACCTCAACCATATTTCGTCTGCTATGTTCAGCATCATCTTTTTCTTCTTTGCCACCAATAACATTAATGAAAGAATAGGGACCAAACATTGACCCTTGAAGATACTGCCTTCCGTAACTTTTCCTTTTCACATGTGGAGAGTCCAAGATTTGGGTGAAATAGAACGTTGAATTTGGAAAGGAACTTATTGAAGGATGCATCCTGTACTGCATGTTAAGAAGGTGCTTCGGATGACCCAACAAACTCAATCTTTCAAACAAGCTTCTTCCAAATCCAGCTTCAATACAGACCTATCAAACAACAGAGCATATGTTCAATGTATAGAAAATGCTACAAAAAAAATGCGGTAGAAAAACAAAATAGAACACAGATAGAAAAACAAAATAGAACACAGAAAAGTTTTATGGAAAAACTATACAAGAATTCTCTTCTGCTCAAGGCTATGTTTGGCTGGTGTGGAAAGAGAAAAACATAGAGAAGAAGAGAAGAAAAGAAAAGACGTTAATGAGAAATTCCACGCAAGGTGTTTATTTCTCTTCACTTATAATGTTCCAAATGAAAAGTTAAATAAATTTAAATGACAAAAGGTTATCATTTTTTATTTTACAAGAAAAAGGAAAGAAACTAATAAACAGCTCAAATTAACGAAGACAAAAGGAGCTAAGAAAAAGAAAGGAAATTTTCAAAATGAGAAGGAAATAAATTCACTTACCTTCTCTCTCACAACTAAAAAACCAAACAAGCGAAGAAGAAATTCTAATTTTCCTTCTTTTCAATTTCTTTCCTTAGTTCCAAAAATATCCTAAGTTTTGTGGCGTAATATGACTAATAAAATAGCATTTACTTACATCACTAGTAACCATCGCTGGTAGTTGGCACTCATCACCAACAAGAATAACATGACCTAGACCGGATAGTTGAAGAGGTATGGTTGATTCACATTCCTTCAATTGTGCTGCTTCATCAATGACAAGCAAATTCAGTGGTTCCATTTTCACTGAATGGAGCTTATAGGAACTTGAGGCAGTACAGAAAATCAAGGATGCCATTCGGAAACAGAAGTCCCTAATTGAACCTGAGTTCATGGCACTTGGCAGTTCAAGGCCTTCAATCGAAAGTCGAAGGGTTTTTAGAACAGAAATGCACTTTCTCCTTGTATCCCCAAAAGATTCATAAATATCATCACTTGCATTATCATGAGAAAAGATTTCCTCGAGTTCCTCAGAAACCAAATTGTTTTGAAACAACAATGATTCCAAATGACCAAGAAAGTGAATGAGAATTTCCATGTTTTGGAGATTATGTACCAAAAGGAATCTCCTTGGTAAATGTGTACATAATCTAAATACACATTGTCTCAGGGATGAGGCATTGACTTTAAATCTGTCTCTCACAAAATCAAGAAATGAATTGAATTCTGCCTTTGTACCTTCACCTTGATCAATGTGTTCTTTTTCTTTGATCATTCTTTGGTTTTCGATGAAAACCTGGTATTGAGAAACACAGTCTTCAAGAAAATCTACCATGGCTGTTAAACAATGCCTCCAACCAGTCAGTGGTCCTAAACACTCTGCGAGCCTTTCAACACGATAATCTAGGTAGATATCCTGAATTTCAGAATCAACTTTCAGCCGCTCCTTGTTCCCAAACAAGAGAATATCACCCAAAGGACAAAAGAAAGTCTCCTCTTCTGATTCAGCTTCAGAGGACTCCCTTACCAACTTTAAAACCCTAGAAGCAACCTCCTTTATAGCTATATTTGTAGGAGCACAAATAAGCGTCCTGCAGTTCATCCTTAAAAGGGTACAAAGCAACACACTAACTGTTTTCGTCTTCCCCGTCCCTGGTGGCCCCCATATAAGTTCCACGGTAGACTTGTGGCTACACTTAATTCCATGAAGAGAAGCCAAGATCGCCTCTCCTTGTGATTCATTCAGCTTAGATAAAAGGTTCCTAACAACTGTATCAGTCAAATGGCTCTTCTTATAAGCACTACAATGTTTGCAATCCTCTTGAACCTGTATTTCAGACTCAAAAGATCAGTATGAACCAACTAAAAGTCCCATAGACATTTCACTAATAACTAATGAAAAGAGAATGAAGAAAACAATGATGTTAAAAACTACAAATCCAAGAAAGGATACAAAATGAAAATTACAATTGTAGTGAAGCAAAGATCAAGGTTTCCATAGACAAGGCCACATGTGTGCTAAAAGGGATTTACTACTATCTCTTAATGACAAGTAGGCACCTTTTTGGACTTCTCTATACTTCTATCTGATTTTGTGTACCCAGCAACCCAGTGGAAGATTTCCATGATAAATTCATCAGTTCTACCTTTCTGATTTCTAACACGAATACATTGTCTTAAAATTTATCAGAAATACAATCAGTATAAAAAAATTATTGAGACATTATTTGGTAGAACCTGCATGAATTAACCACGTTCAACTATCCACATGCTGCAATATATGAGTACATATTAATGGCTTAGTATCCACTAAGTAGAAAACTAAATGCAATTCTTACCGAAGAATCGGCACAAAGAACTTCCTTGATGATCTTGAGATTCCTTAACATGCGTAGTGCATTCCATACTCTTTTGTTAGTTGTTATATTCATCAAGAAAACGACAAAGAGCGATTCCCTCAACCCATTTTTCACTTCAATGTCTCTCGACGCTATGACTTTAAAATGGGTAGATGAACTATCGCCTTCATTCTCCTCCTCGGTGATGCTAGTGACAGATGCAAAAGTCCACATCCTTCCAACTCGTTGTAAATCAGACAGACTTTCAGGTTTTACATCAGAAATGACGAAAACATCCCCAGGCAAGGTTTTGTAAGGCTCCTTTCCAAGGTCATTAAATCTGTTCCTCCAGTAATCAACTTTAATGTCAAACAAAGATGATCCGTACGACTTGGACTCATTAAGGGAGATCACCTCAGCATAAGGTGCTTCATGAACACTATCCAAACTGGAAAACAATGCTGCTCGGGTTTCCTCCAATAAAGGGAAAACAAATGAACCAAGATAATGCTCCACCGATTCAAACGATTCAGGAATCTTCTCCACCTAAAACCGAAGCAATGAATGTTGGTTGCAAGTAATAGTTAAATCAAGTAACCTAAGAAAATGTACAACACCAAGTATGAAGCATGGGTTTATTGTGCAATAGGTCATAGCTGACAGGCCCATAGGCAATAGCAAATAGACCACATTAGGATAGCAAATTTTTTCACATGCATATAAAATAGTTAGTTTTCCAGTAAAGTACACTTTGATACCATGTAAAAGGCTTGAATTTCCGTTTGACCAAAAAAGAGAGGCTTGAATACGGTAATGTAAGCGCATGCGTATGACTACTGACTACAAATGGGAATGTAAACCATTTCTGAAACTGTTAAAGACTTGAATTATCGAGATTCTATTCAACTAAAGTTGATGTGTTTTGCAATTCAAAACATCCATTTCTATGTTCCATTCTGGAAACCTTAGCAAGAAGGAACAGAACTAGATTTGTGTGATATCTTATTTCTGTTCATATTCATTAAACGTACAAAACCTATTAATCACCAATATACAGGACAGCGATGGCAACAAAATGGATAAAATTACATGATTATACCGTATATTCTTCTTACCCTAGCTTCTTCCTTGTACACAAAGTTTAGAAGAAGAAACTCATTGTAGTTCATTTTGCAAGAAATTTCCACAGTATTCTCTGATCAATGAAACAGTATTTAGGATTACAATAGAAGTAATCTCTATCACAAAATCACTATACAACAGAAGACAACCGAAACCCCTACGTCTATCAAGTAGGAACCATCATGCAGTTTGAAAGCAACAGCACCACACAAACTACTGATTGCCGTGCCATAAAATCTTTACTTTCTCACAAAATTTAATAAAATCAACACATAAGCTTTTGATTTTCTCAACAGTTTAAGGGCATAAATGATACGTAACAATGGCCTGGAACATGAGTCACGTGACGCTTTCCCATGTTTGCTATGCATTTGAAGATGCCAGTTGAAAAGATAAGTCTATTGGACTGCCCATTTCTCATAGTAAGTGGAATGACCATTCCACTCCTTCAATAAATCATTATTTCTCTGAACAATATCTGATTCATTTGTAACTTTGACATGGATTGAGTAAACAAAATGCGCAGGATAACTAAAATTTAAGACCTATAACCTCTCTTTAATTCTCACTCACCTTCTAAATTTAAGAGTGCTTTTGTTTGTGTCGGAAATGATCATGGCTATTTTCCAATGAAGCCCGTTGGTTAGTCTGGATGACCAAAGTGGTACTGTGCCTTTGTACATGCATGGATGCTACAACTATAATCAACCACAAGGGAGCTATCCAGTTTCTAGATCGTGTTTTCTTCCTCTCAAATAATTATGCATAATACAACTATTCTTTTATGTCCCCAGGGGTGTATCATACTTAAATGCCTCAAATGTCTTTATAAGCAAAGGATTGTATAACAGTATCATGACATATTTTGCATTTATTTGCTTTACGAGATCAATCTTGGAATTGGTCTAAAACAATGATTTTTACGCCTTACCCATCAGCCTGCTCATTTTACACCATTGTCACTCCCAAGGATTCAATAAAAAAAATACCTACATGATATATAGCTTCACAATCAAGTACAAGTACTAACTAGCACTACTTTGAAAACTGAACAATGTAAGATGAAACTCAATGAAACAAACAATGATTTTTCGAGTCCAATGCACCGTGGAAACAAACTCAAATTATCCTTGGAAAACAAATTTATTGAAATTCATCATTTGGTATCTCTATCTTTGTTTCTTTTCACGTTTTAGCAACTTAGCATGACTGTTACCATGATGGATTTTGTGCCACGGATGTTTGCAATACCGAGCCCTTACAGATGTTTAGATAAAACAACACAGACCCCTGGTGTTACTTGCATGAAGTTGCATCCATGAATAATTACAATATTTGCATAATATCCACACTGAATCACCACATGCCACTTTTGCATATCTTTGAAATATATAGACTTCTCTCATTCAGCTTTTTTATCTTCGCGTTTGTTGATTTGCAATTGGCAGTGTATAGATTGTTAGTCTAGTTGGGGTATCTCTTCTTGTTTTTTTTGTTTCCAATAGTCATAAAGAAATGTTAAAAAAGTCACAGATTGAAGCATCCTATTTTAAGAAATCCTTCAAGATCAATTGTAAAATGATCTTTGACAATCTTTATCAAAAAAGGTTTAAATTTTTGTGTTTCTTTTACAACTTCTTGGCAAGATTATGCATTACAAACTTTGTGGTCTAGTAATAAAAGCTTAATTTAAGTATTATCTCTTTGTGATCATTATGAACAATTTGTCACAACTATGATCAAGTGAGTGCCCCAACTATGTTGAATTTTTGGGTCCGCCGTGGACTGGATGTGAGGGTGGGCGTAGAAAAGGTTGATATACATTGTTGAGCACATTTCCTTCTTAAGCTTTTACAATAATTGGTCACTTAACACCATATAACACATATAACTGGAGACAATACAATAAAAACTGAGGAGTTATTATTGATATCTGGGATGGCTTTTTACATCACTAAAACACAGCTTTTCTTTCCACAACATTCTTCTGGATTTAATTTTTTGAAATATCTTCATCACCAATCAAAGCATTGTAGCATACACTTGTATGTGATTTCGTTGGAATTTTCAAGACATCTCCCTATATCGAAATAAAGTGAAACCAAATTTTTTTGCTACAACTAAACCAGTGCCATGTGTGACCATATATATACACAGTGGTTTTCCTATCAGTCCTCCTGGATTTTAAACAAAATCCGCACCTCTCCTCTCAGCCGTTGGATTGTGTTTTCAATGGTCCGGATCTGCAGAAGGTTCATGATCGGTCACAATTAACTTTTCCCCGGAAAAGTTTTATTAAAATTTGGACCATTGAAAACACGATCCAACGGCTAAGTGGTGGTGCGGATTTTGTTTAAAATCCGAAAACCACTATATATATATATATATATAGTCATTTTCAAATAAGGAGGTCCTTCCATTCCTCTCATTTTCCGTTCGAATTTCGATGATCCGAGCCGCTCAATGTGTTCAAAACGTGATTTTAAGAGTACCCGCGAGAAATCAGCAAAAAAAATGACCGGGAAGGGCTTCATTCGAGCAGTTTTTATTTGAACCGTTCGATAAAAAACAAACAAAAACTGCTCGGATGAAGCCTTTCTGGTCATTTTTTTTTGGCTGATTTCTCGCGGGTACCCTTAAAATCACGTTCTGAACACATTGAGCGGCTTGGATCATCGAAATTCTATCGAAAAAGGGAGGTCCTTATTTTATTAAGTTAAGGTGGTCCTTAGGAGAAGGGGACTATATATATCACAGTTCCATGAACTACCATAACTAGTGAAGATTTCAAAAGCTAAAAGGGAAATTTGGTCCTTTACAGTTCCTACTAATGTACAATCAATTTCAACAATGCGTAAAGATGTCAAGTCAAAAGAGGCATAACATTCATCAGTTCAGATACATCAACAAATAATCTCAAATCAGATATCAACCAAGGAAAGGTTAAAAATGCCAACCTCCAAAGTCGTTCATAAACATTCGAAATAGAGTAAAAAAACCAAAGGACCTCGGCAGGAAATAGCTCGGCAAAGCCGGAGTAGGATAAGACAAACTATCATAATTAACCACGTTCTCCATCGAAAGAAACAACCAACTTTGTTACTCATTTACTCTCTCTCCCTCCCAATTTGTTTGCTTGTTACATGAAGTCGTGTCATTTTGACCTTAAAGACAAAGTATTTCCGAGAACATTTTTTCGAACTTTTCAACACCGTTCTGAGCGGTACAAAAAAAAAAAAATCGTGAAGTAATTTTTGGAGTTGAAAATGATACGTTCTCCCATAGGCGCAAACAAAATGGGACAGGGGTATCATGGTATATGTAAGGACCAAATTCCAAAGTCTTTTGCATTGGCAATTCCGCATGACAAAACACATATTTTATATCGAGTTGTAATTTTGTTATCTTTTTATAAGTTAGTGAGTCTGTATAGGATTAGAGTGGAAGTAATCATTATTATTTGAAATTGAGAGTGAGCATTCTGGATAAAAAAGAGGTCGGCTTCAACGAGACGAATTTTGGCGAAGACGGATCGATGGACGGATCAATCCGGTTATCAATCGGCACCTCCTGTTATTTTAAATGAAAAGCAACGTGACAAAGATATCCATATATGGACTTGTTAGTTCCTGTGCCTAGGTTGAAAGCACAGCCTTGTATAAAAAGAAAAGAACGTCAAAAGAAATGTGTGCAAGCCATATGCTACACATACGGGGCTAAGGGAAAGAAAAACGGGCGGCAGCAGTGGAAAAATAAATAGAATCAACAGCTTCTTCGAGAGCCATTCGAAAGGGAGATTTTGATTAGTAGGTTTGGAGGGCTTGTGGACTCAAGGCCGTTGGCGATTTGGGTGCAGTATACGTGTGACTCCGCAGGTGATACTTAGAACGTTACGAGAATTTACTACGTTTGGATAGGTATATCTATAACTGCACAATGATTATAGTGATTTGATTCATCACCGTGGTTTTTACCCATTCCAGAGTTTTCCACGTATATCCCTGTTTTGTGGGATTAATTGATTGCGTAGTTTTTGCTGGTATTATAACTTGGAAATTCATTTTCATACTGTTAAGATTTTTATGGATTATTAGGGGACCCTTATTTTTTATTATACAAATCAATAATCTATTCCCAAAAGGCTAGGGGGAAATTCTATATCTAAATGTCAGTGCACAGTGGAATGATAGGGAAAAAAAGGGGGCAAAAATGAAACCTCGTTCTTGTAGAGATTCTCATTGAGGATGTCTTGAAGAGACCATGAGAGCACCAAATCAGTAAAATCTAACTGAGACAACGCTTTCTTCTTATCTGACGAATCCCCGTTCGTCATCATAGTTTCCCGCCCTTTTCTACTAGATTTCTTTAGCTATAAGTGCTTATCTGCAATAACAACGGCAAGAAATCAAAAACCCATTCCGCATTGTTAAACCTCACCAAAGATGAAATGCTTAGAGAGAGAAGGGGGAAACAGAGGAGGGTCATAACATAGGCATGAGAGAGAGAGAGAGAGAGAGAGAGAGAGAGAGAGAGAGAAGTGGCCCAAGTGGGTTTTCTTAGTTATGAAGGAAGGAAGTGAAAAGGCCACAGGGGGAGGAAAGATGTACTAGGAATGTATCAGAACAATCACTTTGCCGAAAGCACAGCTTAAACAAGAGATTATTCTCTCTCCCCCTCTCTCTCTCTCCCTCCCTCTCTGTGTGTGTGCATGTACAGGATGATCTTGTAAAGTAGTGTTTCACAGGAGGAAAAAGCAATTCTCAAAGGGAATGCTAGGTACAAAAAAAATTTATCCCGAAAGTACTTCGAAAACAGCAATCAATGGTTGAGAATCATTTTGATGATTATGTCACACACATCAAAGTGAATCTCAACTACTAATTGATCTTTTCAAAGTACTTTCAGAATAAATTTTTTTTGTCCCTAACATTTCTGATTCCGAAAATCAAAATGTTAAAAGGGTGCTTTGGGAAAGGTCACAGGAAGAGAGAAGACCCAATAAAGACAAAAGTCTTCTCGTATCCCCTATTGATATTTGATGAAGAGATATACCTAGGAATCTGTCAGATCATTCACTTTGCCGAAATCACAGCTTGAACAAGAGAAATTCTCTTCCGGTTGGAATTTATTCCACATTGATTAATTATCTCTTTCAAAATTAATATATGAATCTAGACGGCTTCTGTACTCTTTATCAATTAATTTAAAATTGGATGCTTTGACACACTCTTTCTGCGCTCATACAGGATGATCTAGTAATACTCCGTAGTAGTGTTTCACCAGAGGGAAAAGCAATTCCGAAAATCAAAATGTTAAGGGTCCTTTGGAAAAGGTTGACAGGAAGAGAGCCAATGAAGAAGAAAAGTCTCATCGTATTCCCTAATGATGAGATGAAGAGACCCCATGGAGAATAAAGTCGGAGAACCACTGTGTATGTTTACTGTCGGTGTAAAATCTCATTTTTTTATTATCGTTTATTATGGATCTTATCAAGTGTTTATTATTGTGATCTGAACTATTCATATTTTAAAACTCGCAATATAGTATTGTCATGCAAAAAATCAGCTTGATCGGAAGTCGATAGATATATCAAATTTTGAATTTTCATTTATAAAATGGACGATCTAATTTCTATCAATAATAATAAAGATAAACTATCTATTTTATAAAGTAAAATTCAATTTTTTGATATTTCTATTGATGTCCGATCAAGTTTATTTTTTGCATGGATACACTATTATGTAGGATCTACAAGATGAATGGTTCAGATTAACAATAAACACACGGTAAAACCGAAAATGGTGGTGGTGAAAAAGTGAAATTTTACACTACCAGTGGAAAGAATTTATTCTCATAAAGTTGTCTCATCTTCCACTCTGCTAAGCTTGACTACAAGGACAACATTTTGCCTTTTCCGAAAGGGATTTGATTTTGGCATTTCAATTCTAGTTATTGGCACTTCAATTTGTGTTTTGATCATGTAAAGAAAACAATTAAAAAACAAATTGCCAAAATCACGTCCTTTTCTAAAAATGAGTTGTTTCTACCCTGCTTTTATTTGTGATGAATGACAATTCTAGAATTAATATTGGTTGTATTTGTTTATTTGTTGTCTTTATGCGCGCAGTTGTGTTGTGTGTAATTACAGTTTGGGAAAAATACGAGACCAAAAAAAGTGTCAATTCTGAGATTGGATATTATGAGTGCAATTTTGTTCACCCTAAAAGAGGGTGAATAATACCCCTTTTTATTGGTTGAAATGGTGTGGATCCCATCACAAAGTGATGTCATGCTTACCATGCAATACATTTTTTGGTAAGCATGATATCACTTTGTGGTGAGACCCACATCATTTCAACCAAGAGGAAGAATGGTAATGTTCACTCTCTTAAATGGAGGGTGAACAAAACTCAACTCTGGATATTATGCCTACGATATAGGAGGAGTAATGCTGCGTGCGCGCCAACACAAATGCGGATCTGGGGGTGCTTAGTGCACCACCGCACTACACGTGTAGTGCGGCCAATCCGGCTGTCTATATCGGCAATGGATGGCTCGAATTTTCATCCAAGCAATGGACGGTTAGGATTTATAGGAGCTCGAATTAAATCCAAGCCGTCTGTGTTGTGATGGACAGCCGAATCGGCCGCACTACACGGTGTAGTGTAACGGATGCACTCCAGACCCTCCGATTTCCACAAATGCCACTACGCTCCGGAAAGTGGGGAAATGACCCCCTTGGCCCCTTCACTTCTGTCTTGGGCATCAATGCAGGCGATTAAGTGCCAAAATGTACACATTTTAGGGCATCACTATGAATTTTTCGTCATTCATGCATTTAGTCAATTAGCACTATATTTTCTTTCCAGTTAAAAATCTTTTAAAAATGTAAATATTGTTAAAATAAATAAATAAATAAACTCTCTGACGGAGTATGAAACATACTCCTTCCACCAAAAAAAACAGAGATGTTGGCCGACATAGTAGTACTATCATACTTATTTTATATCTACACTATAATATCCATATCTAAACTAAAGTATACAGCACTATAATATTTATAATTTTATTTTATATTATAATAGCCATTAATGTTCACTTTCTTAAGTGGAGGGTGAACAAAACTCAACTCTGGATATTATGCCTACGATATAGGAGGAGTAATGCTACGTGCGCGCCAACACAAATGCGGATCTGGGGGTGCTTAGTGCACCACCGCACTACACGTGTAGTGCGGCCAATCCGGCTGTCTATATCGGCAATGGATGGCTCGAATTTTCATCCAAGCAATGGACGGCTAGGATTTATAGGAGCTCGGATTAAATTCGAGCCGTCTGTGCGGCAATGGATGGCTCGAATTTTCATCCAAGCAATGGACGGCTAGGATTTATAGGAGCTCGGATTAAATTCGAGCCGTCTGTGTTGTGATGGACAGCCGAATCACCCGCACTACACGGTGTAGTGCAACGGATACACTACAGACCCTCCGATTTCCACATATGCCACTACGCTCTGGAAAAGTGGAACATGGGCGAAATGACCCCCTTGGCCCCTTCACTTCTGTCTTGGGCATCAATGCAGGTGATTAAGTGCCAAAATGTACACATTTTAGGGCATCACTATGAATTTTTCGTCATTCATGCATGTAGTCAATTAGCACTATATTTTCTTTCCAGTTAAAAATATTTTAAAAATGTAAATATTGTTAAAATAAATAAATAAATAAACTCTCTGACGGAGTATGAAACATACTCTTTACACCAAAAAAAAGAAGATGTTGGCCCACATAGTAGTACTATCATACTTATTTTATATCTACACTATAATATCTATATCTAAACTAAAGTATACAGCACTATAATATTTATACAGTAATTTTATTTTTATACTATAATAGCCATTAATTATTCCTCCTGTTTGTTTGCTGGCGCACTGCGGCACCGGGAGTGCGAGTTTCTCCGACTGGGACAAGAAGGGAAAAATAAAAATAAAAATAGTGTACCTTTGTTTTGTTTACTTATTTATTACTATTATTTATACCTTAATTCCAACCCGAGTTGATATCTATGCTCCCACCTTGCTTTACACGTTCTATATTTTCTTGTGTTTACATGTCTTACTAATATTCTGTGTGCTTACAAGTGTACGTGGGCATGGTTTAGTCTAAGTTGGGGAGTAAGAAGACCTTTATGGAATTTACTTTCATGCGCATTTTTTTTTTTTGTGTGGTTTACAAAAAAATAATAATAATGCAAATTCTTAACACGCATCTTTTAAAAGAAATAGCGGATGATGCCACTCCGTATCATATTTTTTTTGTCATGTCTTGGAATCTGACTTTAAACGACCATTAATTGGTTCTCCCCTTTGTGCTTTTGCCATACTTGTTCTATCACGTTCATGTCATTGAGGACAATGCCATTTAAGTTGAAGGGACAAATTATAAAAATAAAAAAATGAAAATTTTAAAAATAAAAAAGAGAACGTATTCTCCATTTGAATTGAAAGATATTAAATTTTACTATTTTGAATGCTTTGAGGGCATCTTAATTCATCCTACTAGCCTCTTGTAAAATGTTTTATGGCATCCTTTACTCGGCACCGTGCACTTCACGTCTAGTTGCATGATTGTGGATTTGATTGACAAATGTGGATAGTCCGGAAATCTTGATAAACACTTGTGGAGGCTAATAACCCCTGTGAGTTTTGAGCCATTCTATTCTTTGGAGGGTTATTTTACATTTACTCTTGAATTTTCCTTTGGAAGCGCAATAATCTGTTGTATGGTCCCATTATTCTTCATATTTGGTTGAATGCCGGAAATGCATTACTTGTGTTGCTTTTCGCCTTGAGCCTGTTCGTTTAACACACACACACATATATATATATATATATATATATATATATATATATATATATATATATATATGTGTATGTATGTGTGTGTGTAATTGGGTATATTAACTGTGTACGTATATATTAATAGATGGATACCAGGTTAGTTCCTAATTAGATGTTGGTTTTGTAACACTAAACAATCAGATTGTGGGAAACCCTAAACAATCAAAGTTCTAATAGGTTACTACTGCTATGATCAAATATTTACACATGTAAAGAGCTTAGTTTAGTTCTTCGATTCAATTGGTTAGGAATATCATAGCCGCATCGACGCCGAACCAATTCTAAGCCTATATGGGCCAACTCAAGATCGAGAAGGCCTATAATATTTCGATTTCATCAAAGACTGTATTATGACATGAAGTAATTGACAAATAGGTCGGTTCAAGGAGTAAGTACCAGAAAGATCAGTCTTTAGCTTTGCTTTCGAGAAGTCAAAGGTGAGATACTCTACCTTAGTTATATTGTTTTTTCAAGCAAATTATGTTATGTGTTTCATATGCCCAAAGTTAATATATGTATACAAGTTATCAAGAAAGCATGATTTGATGAGATGATGTTTACCTCTCATTTTATACCATGGAAATATGCTATGAACTCTTTATTCAAAGATGACGATTTTATGAGAATGACTTTGTTTTAAAGGGATGATTCTATGAACACCTTGCCATCTAAAGGTGAAGATGCTATGATATTATGACTCTATGAACACCTTGTCATCTAAAGGTGAAGTTGATGCATCCAGACATCGGTGTCTCGGGTCGGGGGGACGGATTTTAAAGATACCATGACCAACGAAGGGATTATAAGGGAGGAATGTTATGTGACACCAGCTGCTAGTAACTTGATCATTTCACATCACGTGGGGTCGCTCCCCTATTCATGTTTAGCTATTGGATGTACATTATAAGATTATGTGATGATGATGTTATGCAACCTCTTCTTATGAAGTTATGAGAAAGTTATAATAAGTATGTGAATGTTTTGATAAGTTATGTCAAAGAAACTTATGAATGTTATTTCCATGGTAAAACGTATAACTCTGGTACCGTATCTCATACGAGTTGTCGACTTATGAAAATTAATTATTTTCCTACAGGTATTGCCAAGTAGGAATGAACGCTGCTGCCTGGGGGACATGTAAAGAAGGTGTTTAGTCCATATTTTGAAAACTTCAAAGTTGGGAATTGACTACTCCCTGTTTGGCGCAACGTCACTTTATATTGTAAAGTTTTTAAATCTTTAAGGTTCTGATGGTATTTTTATGTCAATTATGCTTCTGCACTTTTAAATTTTTACAGTCTTTGCATTTCTTGGACTGAGTAATGAGGTCTCGGATGGAGGTTAGATCCACTGGCCGGTCACGATAATCGTATCATTTTAACAACTTTTGGAATAGGGTCGTGATATTTCGTTTCAAATATACAATTACACCTAGTTCGCGGTTTTGAGCCTTCTACATGTAAGCCATTCTTTGTTCAACTCCGGATCCAAATATTTCGAGAAATGGGTTTGGTGGAAGTGAATGATTAAATGGGGTAGTTGGATATATAATTTGGTTAAAAGAAAGACGACAACAAAAGAGATGGTGCAAAGATGAGTAGGAAAAGAAAAAGGGCATTGACTGGCTTATAGTTGTTACGTGTGGATTAACAAGGCAATTATACAGCTGGCCATTAGAACCAAATCAATTCATATTTGTCAACAAAAAAAAAGAAAAAAAAAGAGCCTGAAATGAGCATGGGTCAGCAGCCTCAGCCGTGGGCATTATTTGAGATGCATAATTTTCATTGTAAGATATTTATGATCTCTTAAGATCAAGAATTGGTGGTTGTTAAAAGGCTTATTTGTACAGACGGTCCCTAACGTATTTCTGAAATGTCAATTTCGTCCTCATTGTATAAAACGCGTCAATTTAGTCCCCAATGTTAACAATGTGAGTTTAGAAGGTCCCTGGGCCAAATTCTGTTACCTCTTGCCGTCTAAAAAGAGGGGCTTTCTGTCAAACCCTATCATTCTCCACTTTTCCTTTTTCTCTCAACTTTCCCCTTTTCTCTCAGACGTCAATGGCGATTCACATCCCCTCTCCTTATCTCCACCGTGTTCTCCAAAATCAACCCTAAGAAGAAGAAGATTCTGAGAATCGGTTGCATCTTGAAACCTACGAAGAAGAATCTCAAGGTAATATAAAGAAACGGCCAGTTGATCCCTCCATAGGAGTCCGAAAGCAAGCTTTTGGAAGGCTTTTTTTTTCTACTTATTTTTTACACTCGTCTTCGTCTTCGAAGTTGATATTTTAAAATTCTTAATCGATTTTTTACACTCGGCTCCTGCAACTGACTAGAACAAAGTCCAAGATTTTGGTAATGTCTGACTGGAACTAATACCGCAAAGGTTGCATGCATGCCTTAGAATTTAGATTAGTGCAGAGAGTGAAAGTTTTTTTTTTTTGAATAGATCATAAGAGGTACAGAAGTTCAGAGCAAATCTCTACATAACACCGAATCTAAATCGGGCGGAATACAACCCGTATGAAAAAGAATTTTCCTATGAAGACACCTCGACGCAATCCAATGAGACGCTGAGTTGTTCTTTCTATTGGTCCACACAAAACTCCACTGCTTTGTCTACATGAATAGGGTGACAAATATGCCCTGTGAGCAATTTAGGAATAAATAGGAGACCTTGATCACCTGTTTTTGACAACAATCATTTAAATGCACAAACTTTTTGAGAGAATACAATGATTTTTTTAGTTTTTAACTCTCTATCTTCCTTTTTGTATAGAATATGCACAAGTTGTTGCTTTCTAGGGACCCATGGAGTATTCTATTACATTGTTGTCCACTTTTTTGTTTTCTTTTGGTAGCTGTCTTTATCTATGTTTTTTTTTTTTGCTTTTGACATGTGAATGTAGTTGTTGCCTGACCATACATTTATTATTGTTTTGTATATTTACAGGTCATATGTCTACTCTTTTCTCCATAAAAGTCCACCATGGTGGTGAATTTAATACTGGGCCAAACAAAACATATGTTGGGGGTAGAATAGATGATGTGGATGGGCTTGATAGTGATCTTATGTCTCTGCATGAATTGGACAGTATAGCCCATTATTTAGGGTATGGGCTACCTGTTGCTTTTCATTTTAGGGTTCCTGGGCTTAGCTTAGATATGGGGCTTGTAATGATGAAATCTGATGCTGATGTTAATGCTATGATAACATCATTGCCTTCTAGTAGAACTGTTGAATTGTATGTTGAGCACATAGGTGAGTTTCAGTTTGTGGAGACTCAATTACAACCAGTCCAAGAAGATGGGTTAGAGTTTCTTAACATTGATGATGGAGATGTGACACAAGTAGAATCAGTCCAAAAAGTTGGAGATGGAGATATTGATGAACCAAACTCAGATGAGTCAACAGAAGAAAACCAGAACAGTGATGGGTCATATGCCATGACTGATGATGATGCCTTGTATGAGACATTTGTGGATGATGATGTAGAATTCAGGGGATTAGGTCAGAGTAGTCAACAAACCTTAGAGAATGTGGCAGAGGATACTTTGGAGGGTGAAGAGATTGTGCTTAGTGATGTTGTTTGTGATATAGAAGATGAAAGTCCGTATAGTTCTTCTGATGATGATAATCCGAGGCCAAAACACCATCAATTCAAGAAATTTAGGGCTGAACATGATATGGAAAACCCCAAGTTTGTGCTGGGCCTAATATTCCCTTCAACTACAGTTTTCAAAGATGCTATCAAGCAATATGCTATCAAGAATCAGAAGAATGTCAAAATTGTGAAGAATGATAAGAAGAGAGGTGTATGAATGTATTGCTGACTGGTGTGGTGAACTGAACTTTCAAGTAAGGTGTCCTTATGGCCAATACACAGTAGACTTGAGGGCAATGACTTGTACTTGTAGGAAGTGGGATCTGTGTGGGATTCCCTGCACGCATGCTATTGCTGCTATTCAAAACAAAAAACATGATGCAGAGTCATATATTAATGCATGTTATTCCAAGGAGAATTATGCAAGAGCATTCCACCCTTTGATCATGCCAATCAATGGCAAAGATATGTGGCCTAAAACTGGCTTCACACCAATTTTGCCTCCATTGGAGAAGAGGAAACTTGGTAGGCCAAAAATGGCTAGAAGAATAGATCCAAGTGAATACATTAGCAAGAAAGACAAAAATAAGCTTAGGAGACTTGGCCAAAACTCTGTTTTTTGTAGAAAATGTGGCAAACATGGTCATAATAGGAGGACATGCACTCATAAGAGTGGTGTTGGATCAAATGTTGATGAGGATGGTGTTGGATCAAATGTTGATGAGGATGGTGTTGGATCAAATGTTGGTGTTCAATCAAATGTTGGTAGTGTTCAATTAAGTACTGGGGATGGTGGTTCAAGTAGTGGAGTGGGTACAGGTGGTTCAAGTAGTGGAGTGGGTACAGGTAGAGGCAAGGGAACAACTACTGTAGTTGGCAGAGGTAGATCCAGGGGTAGGGGCAAGAGCACTTGAATGGGAAGAGGAAGGGGAACAACCAGTGAACTTGAAAGGGGAACAACCAGTGTACAAGGAAGGGGATCCACCAATGGACTGAGAAGGGGCAGGGGCACAACCATTGGACTGAGAAGGGGTAAGGGCACAACAAATGGACTTGGTAGCCAAATCACTGAAGATACAGGGGTGGAATGTCAATTTCAAGCCACAATGGTTCGCACAAGGGGAGGAGGCACTGCATTCCTAGGTAGGGGTGGCAGAATTCAATGGATAAGCCATGAGGTAACACCACATTTTTTTTTAACTTGCATTCATAACTCATAACATTATGAACAAGCTAATGTACCTTTAATATTGATACACACCACATGAATGCAGGCTAATGTACCTTCCAACTATGCACAAGCTACACAATCGTCACAAACTGCAGTTGGATCAAATAAGTCCACAACAAAATGCATCTTCAAAGGCCAGAAATTTGGAAATCTTGCTACTATTTAGTTTGATTTGGGTTATGTAATGAACTTAGTTATTACTTGCACCTCTTATGTTTTGGAAACTGTAATGTGTAGGCCATTATTTTTGGGTTTGTCTTGGCCATTATGCTGATGAAAACTGTAATGTGTAGGCCATTATTTTGGGTTTGTCTTGGCCATTATGCTCAAATCTGTAATGATTTGAATTTGTTTTGCACATTATGTTGGAAACTGTGGTGGCCATTTGTTTGGTCTTAGGTAAACTTTAATGATTATGCTAAGTATTTGAGACTGTTTTCAATCTTGTTTATGGCTTGTTTTTTGCATGTTCATGTTCTATATATGCGCTGCATATGTGCTTAAACTCTGCTTATGGTTTTTTTTTTTTTTTCAGCTCTGTATATGGTAATATGCTATGAAGCACAGATACAGATACGACACGACACGGATATGGCGATATGGCAAAAGCTAAAAAATTAGGATACGGATACGTCGATGATACGGCTGTATAATTTATAGTTTGTACTTCTTTAAAAAAAATCACTTTAACCCCCACTGTATCCTAAACATATTCAGCCGTATCCCTCGCGTATCTGAAACATATCCTACAGGATACTTATTTGCCGTATCCGATACGTATCGGGGCATATCGAGTGCGTATTTGTATCCCTCGCGTATTCGATACTCATACGTGATTAGTTTTCGAGTATCCATGCTTCATAGGTAATATGTGTGTGCTTGTGCTCTGTATATGTAGTTCTCATATAGCAAAGTGTTTGCAGTAGCACGTTTGAGTCAGTCCATGAAGTTCTCATCTTTCCAAGACTTTTGCAGTAGCAGATTGTTTGTTCAGACCTTTCTGGGTTTGAGTCACTCCATGAACTCATCTTCTTCCTTTGGTTTCCGAATATCAAAGCTTTGTTGGTTTCTTTTTCTTTTTTTTTTTTGCTCTGTGGTGTTGCTCTGTTTTTTTGCTGCTGCTAGTGCTCTGTATATATACCAGGAGTTGGCAGGATTTTGGCGGGAGACTTTCCCTCCAATTTGGGAGATGGAGCCTGGAGGGAAGTGGAAATGAAGGAGAGAGAAGGGAAAAGTGAGGAAACGAGGTGAAATGACCATAATGCCCTATTTTAGACGGCAAGAGATAACAGAGTTTGGCCTAGGGACCTTTTAAACTCACATTGTTAACATTGGGGACTAAATTGACACGTTTTATACAATGGGGGCGAAATTGACATTTCGAAAATACATTGGGGACCATCCGTACAAATAAGCCGTTGTTAAAAGGTGCTGCTATATATGGATCCGAGGGTCTTGATCATCATCAATTTACGAGTATCAAATATACAGCCCATTCTCGGACATATATTTGCATTAACCTTGCCTACACACTTTTTCTCGCCTAACGCTACAACCCAATTTGAAGTCCTAATTGATCCCAAGGACGGCATGGTTTGACTTGTTGATATGGTTGATTGTGTGGTGTTAAATTTATAAAATTTTCGGTGTTTGACATTCCATTCATGAGGCTACTAGTCTTTATTGATTAAGCGTTGTTCTTGAGTCATATTACGCGAAGAATTTTGATTTGTGTACATGAACTCCACTTGCGCGCATACATTGAGAGTATGCAAGCACCCGTTTCTGAGTGATTTATTTGTTGAGTGCATATCCAGTGAGCCTTGAGTCGAAGCTTAGCTTTGATGGAAATCCGGGCTCTCTCACTTTGAAGTTAGGATCATGTACATGCTAACTAATTTTTCACACACTCTGAGTTTTGGTGCCTTGAAATTTCTCTACAAACTGACAGTATTTTGAATTCTGTCCGCCCATCATATTTTTTGTGAGATTTATGCATATTTCTGACTCTTGAATTTGGTTACAATGAAGATGTTAAGTTGATATTTGAATGGGGAATAAATTCATAGTGTTTGTGTGTATCATTGTTGGAAACCCTCACGAGAGTTCACTCGTCCTACTAGGTCAACTAGGGGTTTAAAAGGCTTGTTGTATATGCTAATTGCAATCGTTGATCTTGTGACACAAGATATTAGTTTAGTTTGTTTTCTTGTTCTTTTGTTTTGCTCAAGGACTAGCAAAATGTAAGTTGAGGGGTGTGATAAGTGCCAAAATGTACACATTTAGGCCACCTAATTTATACTTGTTATGTCCTTTACTATTATTATTTACTGTCTTTTATGCTATTTATGTGATTGTAGGCCACGGGATTATTTGTACCAAAATTGACTGTAAATTAGAAGTTGGAGATCAATATGAAGACCTTGCATTATTGGACCACCCACCGGCCATGCCGTGCCTTTCATTTACTTCTTTTATTACTCTTTCCCACCTTCCATATCTTGCCCTATTATATTCTAATGGACAAATTATTTATATATGAGATGGAAGTCAATAGAAAGGGAGGGGGTGAGAACTGGGCAGAAGGCCAAGAGAAGGAAAGGAGATGAGCTCCACACCAGGAGCAGAGGCTCTGCCTCTGTTCCATAAATCTATATGCTCTTCCATTTTATCTTTGGAGCGTAGAGGAAATCCTGGCCAAGTAACTTTAATTATTGTATTTGATTTCTGGTTTGTTTTGATTTATTCAATTTAATTCTACGGCTATTTATCTTTCATTTTGTTAAATGATTTTCTCAAGTATTCAAGATCGGGTGTTTGGTTTCTGTGATTTCAAACACTACGCCATGCAATAGTTTTCACAAAAAGTATAATTACGAAATGAGATAGTCTATCCTGAGAAGACGGATTGTGCCGAGACAAATTTAGTGTAGTTTAGTGTAGAATTAATCGAGAGCGATTAGAGACAGATCGTCTATAGATTACCTAGTAGTCGAAGCCGATTAGTGACAAGTTGGCTGAGATTATTAGTTAGAGTCAAAGACGGTCCGTGCCTAATCAAGATAGACTGTGTCGATGATGAATTATATTTATTCTCTTGACGATACTTATGGAGCTTGTAGCTGCCACGGATCACAATTGAACTAATTGATTTAGACCTTACACTAATGCAATACTATTGTTACAAAGCCAGGATTGAATCGAAATTCCAAACCTTCTCTATTTTATCTTTATCCTCCATTTTATTCTACGTTATTTCAATTTATGCATTTCTTATTTTAAAATCCAAAATCATCTTATCTTTTTCTCGGACTAAAGTAGAAGTTAATTTTAGCAATTGCACACTTATTTCCCTGTGGATCAACCCGAACTTCGTCACTATGTTATGTAAATCTCTAGTTGTGGTTCGGGTAACGTAAATAAATAATCTAATTTGACGGCCGTTTGGTAAGCACAAAATGACATTTTCAACGATTGCCAAATGGCCGCATCAGCAGGCTCCGGATACATATACTACAAATTATTTACACGAGTATGTTTCTAATATTCGAATTGTTTGTTTTATACCCCCATCGTGATGGTTATGTATATGGGTGGGTAGGGACTAGGGAGTCATTATTCGGCGGGAGTATCATTTGGCATTGCGTATGTGGTACTTTCAATCATTTACGTAGCGATAAATTATACAGTATAAACATTATTATTCACTTTTGTTTGGTGGTTGACAGATAATGAGTGTTTCACATTGTGAAGTGATGATTCTGTATTTTCAGATAGTACCGCATGACAATGCTATTGATACTCCGGGAGTACTCAATAATTTGCCATAGGTGGATGTGCTAAAATCCTTCCTGTGATGCTGAACATGGGGGTATAGAATAGGATTGAGTTTGATGTGATCTAGTCTGGCGATTCAAGCTATATTTGTTTGTTTATCATTTGTACAATAAAAATTTGAAAAAATACAAATAGAATTTTGACTGCACATTTCTCTTGTTAATACCAACTTAAAAAGAGACCCAGTTTGGTTAGTGTCTACTTATATTAGGATTCAACATGACAGGGAATACCCTAACATGGATTCTGATAGGATCCGAATCATTTTACTCCATCCAAAAAGACTATCTATTCTAATATACTAACGTTTGTGCCCGTTCGATGTACGGGGCCACCGTTATGTGGTATCCAAAATTTATTTTCCACCACACATGTCTTTCGGTGGTGCATAAAGTGAGATCAATGCTAGCTTCCACCACACATCTCTCTCTCTCTCTCTCTCTCTCTCTCTCTCTCTCTCTCCCAATTTAAATTTAAACAAATTAAAAGAAAATCAAAACTCTAGAAAATTAGGAATGGAAGTTTGAAGGATTGGTAGGCCTATGATCGAAGTGCTGCATTGATCATCTATGATGTGAGGGCTGATTCTTCGCGCCGTGTAGACTATCGCCTCGCGGTCCAGCCTTCCGCTGTTTACTGTAAGACCCACAAAATTCTTCTCATTTGCATGGCCCCTAAAAACATAAACCTGAAAACATCACCCCACGAAAGAGCCTATCAGTAAACTTATTATGTTTCAGTGAACTTCTCAAAAGAATAATTTCAACCCACCGAAAACAACAAGTGTTGCTGTCAGTTCTAACCAACACTACAAATGCAAAGAACCCAAAGCCAAACTGAAAATGGACCCAAAAATAAGACGAAGGAAAACATGAAGGGCAAAGAAGAGAGTAGATCCCACTGATGTGTAGCCTAAAGGGAGGATCCATTAGAATCATATATTAGTATGTTCATTTCGGGTCATAACTCATAAGCACACATTAAAGACCTTGGAGTTTCTTCATACTTTCTCGGATTCAATTCTCTTGCAGGAACTTGGAGTTTCTTCATACGTTCCCGGATTCAATTCTCTTGCAGGAACTTTTCTAAAAACTGAGGCGGGGCAAGCCTAAGAAATTCTATTAAACAGTTCAAAAAACTCTGTCAGTCCATACAATGTACAATCTCCATCTAATAATGTAATCATTGGTTTCCGCAAGAACAGGCTTTCTGTGCAATTATATTCTAGAATACTTGGCATAACCATATACTCCAAGCACTAAAGATAGGCACACTACATTGTTCCACTACATGATACACTACATTTTGTATGGGGCCTACTCCGGATCCCATAAAAATTTAAAAAAATACTCATAAATTTTAAGATATTATTTTATGAGGCCCTGTGAAAAATCAGCTCCAACGAAAATTCGTAAGTATTATTTTTTGATCTGTATAGACAAAATTGCTCAACTGCGTAGTTTCGCCCCACAAATTCATAAATAATATTTACCGATATTTGTTGAAACTGATTTTTTATAAGATGCCATAAAACAATATTTTAAAATTTACAGGTATTTTTTTGAATTTTTAGAAAATTCGAAATGAGCCCCACATAAAATATAGTGTAACTATATAATGGAACAATGTAATGTACGTAGCAGCATCTCTCCGGACCAATTATTTCTCTTCTCTTGATACAATAAATTTAGGGGAATTTTTAGGTTGGCCCCAAAAAGAAGGTTCGGACTTAATTTAGTCCTGACAAAAATATTTCTTCTTTATTTCAGTCATTTTTCTTGACTTTTCATGTATTTTTACTATTTTGCCCATTCTTCTTAACTTTTTGTATACATGTCCATTTTTAGTAAAATTTATATTTTTAGAATCAACTCCTGACCCATATTATTTTGGACAAAAATACCCCTGGCTATGTGAACTGGCTATGAGAACTGTCAATTCTCATAGCTAGTTAACATAATATTTCGGATAAAAATATTCCTGCCAATTCACATAGCCCGTGTTAACATATTATTTTGGACAAAAATACCCCTGAACTATAGCTATGATAACTAAGGCTATGAGAGCAATATTTTTTGAATCAATTTTTGAATTATATTATTTCGGACAAAAATACCTTTGGTTATGTGAATTGGCTATGAAAACTGCCAAGTCTCATAGTCAGTTCTGTGAGAACTGACTATGTGAACTGTCAATTCTCATAGTCAACTCTATGAGAACTCCCAATTTTCATAGTCAGTTTTATAAGAATTGGTTATGAGAACTGACTGTTCTCATAAAAAAATACGAGTTTTCATAGAAAAATACACAGTTCTCGTAGACAATTCTTATGAACAACACACAGTTCTCATAGAAAATACACATACGAGCAAAAATTGAATAAAAACAGAAAAGTAATCAAAATCAAATATAGTTACAAATGTTCTCACCACCATGTCTTAAAAAAATAATCATATTAAAGAAGTAATAGTTTACATAGGAAATAAATTGATTTAGAATTGAATTTTTAACTGTCAAGTCTCATAGTTAGTTCTATGAGAACTGCTCAGTTCTCATAGAGAACTGACTATGTGAACTGTCAATTCTCATAGTTAGTTATATGAGAACTATCAGTTTTCAGAGTTAGTTCTATGAGAATTGGTTATGAGAAGTGACTGTTCTGGCTATGTGAACTGTCAATTTTCATAGTCATATGAGAATTGGTTATGAGAATTGACTGTTTTCATAGAGAATTAGCTTTGTGAATTGGTTATGAGAACTATACTATGTGAACTAAAAATACATAGTTCACATAGTTTTACCGCATAATAAAATACACTGTTCTGTAAAAAATATATAGTTCTCATAGAAAATACACGGTTCTAATAGACAGTTCTTATGAACAATACACAGTTCTCATAAAAAATACGCAGTTCTCATAGAAAAATACAAAGTTCTTATGAACAACACACAGTTCTCATAAAAAAATACACAGTTCTCATAAAAAATACACACACGAACAAAAATTGAACAAAAATAAAAAAGTAATCAAAATCAATGTTCTGAGAACTGGATTATATGAACTGAAAAATACATAGTTCACATAATTTTACCACACACTAAAATACACAGTTCTCATAAAAAATATATAGTTCTCATAGAAAAATATACGGTTCTAATATAGTTATCAATGTTCTCACGGCCAGATCAAAATCAAATATAGTTATCAATGTTCTCATGGCCAGATCTTATATGGAATACTTCTTAACAATGGATTCAGCTCTGTATCACACCAATCCTCGACCTCAGAACCCTTTCACTCTCCACCACCATCAAACCCTCCCTAAAACCATCACCACTTTCATTCCCTTCACATCTCCCTTTCACTCTCCACCACCATCAAACCCTCCCTAAAACCATCACCACTTTCATTCCCTTCACATCTCCGTGTCACAATCTAAAAAACCCTTCTCTCCAATCCCCCAATTGGGTCCCACGTCAGGGTCAAAGCCTCTTTCAATTCCATCCCAAGAAATGCTGGTTCTTCTTCTCCAAACCCCATCATCCAAACCCTCCGAACCGCTATCGTCCTCCTCGCTGCTGCTGTAGCCACCAAATCCCACAAGTTTCCGGCACGGGCTGAAACCACCCCAACAATCTTGACAAAGGAAAAAATTCAACAAAATCAAAAACAGGAAGAGGAAAAATCGGATAATCAATCGGAGCTTCTCGACTCGAATTCAGGCGCGGTGGAGTCCTTGTCCTTGAAGTCGCTGCTGCAGTGGGAGATGGAGGCAGGGAAGGACGGGGAGGCTTTGGAGATAGCGAAGAAGTTGGTTTCGGCTCAAGCGGAGGAAACCAAGTGGAAGTTTCTAATGGCGAGAATGCTGAGCGAAATGGGAAGTACCCGAGACGCACGAGATGTGTTGGAAGAGATTCTCAAGCTTAATCCACTCCACTTCGAAGCTTTGTAAAAAACGCCCTTTTAATGGACAAGTGTGGAGAGGGAGATGCGATGGTTTCACAGTTGGAAGAGGCGTTGAAGGTCATGGAGGAGGGGGATAAAGTGAGTGAGGCAAGAGATGTGAGGCTGATCATGGCACAGATTCAGTTCTTGCAGAAGAATGTGAATGAGGCACTAAGGCGATACGAGGAGCTAGAAAGAGAAGATTCTAATGATTCTAGGCCTTACTTTTGTAAAGGGATGATATATAGTTTGCTTGATAGGAATGAGGAAGCGAGGGTGGAGTTTGCCAAGCTTCAGGAGCTTTTGCCCAAGAAGGTGGAGGTGGAGGGGTACTTGAGGTCGCCATTGTCGAGGATGAAGGTATTTGGTGCGAATGAGGAGAATTGAATTGGGTTTTTTGAGTTGAATCCTAGGGTGATCAGTTGGGTAAGTTATGAGAAATAATGGTTCAAGAGGTGAGGATTTTTCTGTTCGAAAGAGGAAGGATTGCAACCAGGTAACACCCTTGCCCCAGATGAATTATGATAGTTGGGACTTGGTCAGTTTTGGTATTTTTATGAACATAAGTGATGTCAATCATCAAGAGGATACTTCAATAGTGAATAGAACTCTTGTTCCTAGTGAATTTATGCATCCGGAATTCCAAGTTTATTCACATCTTTCCTTGAGTAAAATTTAACATAAAAAAGAAAGAGCATGGCATGGTAACTGCAAAAGTGCACCGGTCAAAACTCCATCTGCTGCATCACTAGTAGTTCACTTCCAGCAATCTTATTATAGAAACATCAGAGTGCAAAAGAACGCACAATACACAAGACTTTTGACCTCATATTATGTTTACACCCCTTAGATTGAAATACTTCCAGCACAACTATTGAGCAGAATAAAAAGGTATTCAAAGAACTACAGATTGCTGGCATTATACCCCAACACCAAAAGAAGAGACTGATTATATACCCAACCTTTGAACCACCACAGAAAGTATGTCTACCTATTTTTTCTTTGGCCTCCTTTCCTATTTTTACCCTTCTTGAAGTTGTTATTTCCCTTCCCCTTTTTGGCTTGAGTGTCTCAACCCCTGTTCCGTGCTCCTGAAACAGTAGCCTCCACAGCGTTGCCTTTACCAGATTTGCTAGTTTCCTCCACCTTCTTGAGATTGCCTTCGTTTTCTGACAATTTATTGGTCTCTGACGCCACTCTGTTAGAATTTGTATCATTTGGCATGCACAGCTGGTTCAACAAAGTTGCCAGCTCTGGCCTTTTTGTGTGAAAACTCTTCAAAAGTGAGGTAATCATTGAAATGTTTCTCTTTACTTCACTGTCACTGAAGATCAATAAACACAATCCAGTTAATTCAGTATTCCCCTAAAATAATGAAGCAGACATGCATGAAGTAGGCATTTGGTCCATAAAAATTGTTTGCAAGATTTACCTAATTCCACCCACGAGATATGACAGTCGAAGATTACTATAGTATTTGCACTTACTTTACCATTAGGAGTTCTGAAGAACAATATTATAGGCCAAAAAAGAAACTATCGACTGGTTATATTGTTCGACCATACAACAAACCTAACTGCTGAGATATAAAACAATAATACTTCCCAGTTACAGCACCAAAATGCAGGTTCATACATCAATCACATCTTGTGTTCCAACCGGAATCGAAAACTAGGGGGAAATGAATGATCTGATACACGCACTGAAGCAAATTGAGTTGTTTTTAATATCAGTCTATTGCCAAATATCGAAAACGTACTCTCTTAACTTGTGGCTATTTCAAATAACTTTACTAAGAAACCAAATACAAAGCGTATACAATACTATGTAGGCGTATACGATATGGCCATAAGCATACAAGTAAACCCAAGCCTTAACAACTGTGAAGGGTTTTCCGGTAAAGTTTTTGTTTTTGTTTTGAAACATCTGGAAACTATAGACAAAGACATCGATAGATCTAGGGCTGCACACGGTCTAGACCGAATTGGATTCCTATGAATCCAATCTTAATCAGCGAGTCACGGTTTTTAGAAGATGTAATCCTTGTCCGGACCAAAAGTCTCAATATTCCGTTCCAATTCGCTCTATGAGTCACGTTTTGGTCCCTTTTTATCCACGGATTACATCAACCAAATCCTTCATGACCTTTAATCCAAGGGTTACATATATATATATATTATACTACATAAAATTATATTTACTTACTATGCATTACATATATGTATATTTTTTATTTTTTAAATATCTCACTGTCTGGTTTGGTTAATCCACAGTTTTGAAATTAAAATCCAATTCTAATCTGTATCACAGTTTTCTAATTTTCGAATTTGTGTACAGACCAGTGTCACAGTTGATCTGATTTTTTGTGCAGCCCTAGATAAATCTTGTTGTTTCCAAAAGAATGCTTACACTTCAAGTTGTCAGAGCTTGTGAAACACAAAAAACGGGGTTTCCAAGTTTTCATAACGCGTTTTCACTATTTCCTCCCTCCCCACCACCTTTAGCCATCCCCCTAGCATTGGAATCCCTCCGGCCACGACCTACAGATTCCAGCGAAATCATCCGGCAACCACCTATAATTGTCAAAGGTAACCTTCAGCCACATCCAGTGACACCTCCAATTCCCTCACATCCTTCCACCTCCTCAAGCAGCTGGCGACCACCTCTGGAAGCTTTCTCACCCCTCCGCCTTCCACGTTTGTGACAACCCCCACCTTGTGCGGACAAACTAACTCTCTGTGGCAAACTTTTCACTGACCTCACTTGATTTAAAACAAGAAGTTGACTCGTGTGCGCCAAATATATTTCGTTCTTTATTTCTAGCCAAGAAATATTTCTTACTTTTTGTTAACAGAAAATTGAAACAAGATTTGAACACACCTCACATTCAGCGCAGAAGATAGCTGCTTAAATTCATCAACCATGTTTTCAAGTGCTGAAAAAAGGTCGGTAGGGGTGAGCAGCGCATTAGAACCCTCCTTTGGCTTGGGAACAGGGGTTCCATCTTCGTTAAATTCCATCTTTTCAGTCAGTGCAGCAGTTATGAGGTTTATAACTTTCTCTACCTCCACCTGAAAGTCATTCAATGAAATAAAAAGGAATACACTACATCATTATCCAATAATATTCGATTGTATGAAACCTAATAGCAAGTAATCTTGCATTACCTTTATCGTTGAGACACCAGACACAAAATTCTGTAAATCTCTCTGTCCTATGTTATCTACAGCCTTCAATGCATCAGATATTTTCCCAAAGAGCCCAGAGATCATTTGCAGGTTGCCTTCACTTGTTTTCCGATTTTCCACATTCTGATCTGCCAGGGATGTTGAGTTTGAAAATGGAGCCTTAGAAATCTTCTCTTTCTCAATGTTCAAAGGAAGTTCTTTTCCACAAGAATTGGTTGCATCCACCTCGACAGATACAGATACAGTTTGATCTAGAGGGGCTTTATTGTCTGTCTGAAACAATACTTCCATAATGTCCTCTCTCCTGTGGGTAACTCTCAAGTCCACGAAAATGGCATGAGGACATATAAATTTGGAACAATTTTCTCCCAAGCTCACTATAACAAGAGGATCCTCAATCTTCATGAATGCTTCGGCAAGCAAAGTCAAGTTCACATACTTCCTTTTTCTCCTGAAGACATCATAGAATTCCCTAGGCAGCAACGATGTAATATCATTCCTCGCCAGTACCTCAAAAAGAAAATTGTGATACTTCTCACAGTTCACGCAGAGCAAGCAGAGCATGACAACCAGCCTCAACAACAGCAACGGATAGTAGGACTTGAAATTGAGATCCGATTTTCCTATCCACTCTCTTGTATCTTGCTTACAGTAAAGGACCTGTTTGATGATGTCCACCACAAAGTTAAAAATGCCGCTGGTGGGAAATCGCATCATATTTACAACATCAGCACTTTGTTTGGCATGTGGTTGCTCACAAATTAGCCACTCCACAAATGAAGATTTTGTGGTGAAAAGGAACCCTTGGAAGGAGTAAGCCAATATCAAAAGCCTCTCAACAAGATACACGAAACAAGTGGGTGATATATAGTCCCGTTGTCTCCAATGGACTTTATAAGCATCTTCCAAAGCCCTCTGAAACTTATATACAGAAGAGACCTCTCTTGGAGCCTCAGTTGAAATGCCTGATGTGGATTCCAGCAAAAATTCAGATTTCGCATTCCCATTTAGGGCATCAACGAATTCTTTCCACAGTGAATTTGAGTCAAACCTCTCTGAAATTTTCTTGTAAACTTCTTCAGTCGGCTTTCCGGAACCAAGCCATATCATCACTACCCTCCCAATTTGCCCATAGGTTAGCTCATCCGTGAAGCTAATATTGTCAACAATAACCTCTTCAAGTAAATTACGGGAAACTGCACTGCCCCTCAGAGAAGTCATATCCTTGGTCAATGATTTCCGCCACTCTGAAGGAAAAGCAACGTTGAAATATGCTGCAGTAGAGAGCTTGCGAAAATTTTGCAACTTCTGAGTATCTTGTTTTTTACAATCAAGATATTTGGATCCCAGAAGACTCTTTGTCACCTCAAATGTGTACACAAGAGCCAAGCTTTGGCGAAAATCAGAAATGGAGTTCTTGCTTGAGAACTTATGAAGTGCTTCAAGGGTTTCCAACACCCTTAGACCAACAGAAAGCAATTCTGATCGCCAATGACTCCTAGCAGCATAAACAAAATGGGGAGCATCAGTGGAAACAAGATTTCCGCTCCTCCGAAGAAAGTGGTCCTCAATTTCTCTCACCCAAACGGCATCAGAGTTCAAAATAACAAATTTCCTATTCATGTTGTTCAATTGCCTCCTCACACCAAAATAATTCAAACAGAAGTCACCATAGTTGATATGGTCATTAACGGCCTGGGTTTCAAGACAAGTTAGGTACTCAAAGATATTTTCAACCTTCTGTTTCCAAAGATTCCAAAAGCCAACCAGGGTTCCCACAGAAATCTGATTATGCAAAACATTTTCTTCGGAATGCTTAATCAGATCAGCTGGTAGTTCATCCTCCCACTCATACGTTGATGCACTTGAATGAAGATGAACATCAAGAATTCTTCTAGTGCATAAGATTTCGCCCCTGAGGCTTTTATTACGACGTGAAGCATTTAAATACTGGTTCAATACCAACAAGTTCATTTCTTCAGTTGATAAAATGCTAACCTCAGTGCAGACAAACTCATAAAAGAGATCTGACTTGTTTTTCGCAAATGACTTGGCTTTATCTAAAATCTCACTCTCTTGTGGAAAATGCTTTAGAGGCAAACCTTTGCTTCCCAATACCCACAAAGATTTGGAAAAGACATGCCATAAGATAAGCATGGAAGCTTCATTGAAGTGTCCCGCTTTTGCTCGCAAATCAGCCTCAAGTAGAGTATCTCCTCTCATCTTTGCAATCTCTGCAGCTTCCGAAAAGTTTCCAAATTCTTCTTCAACCATTAAAAGCTCGTCAAGGCAACCCACACGCGTCAAGAAGTTGCGCCTTGAAGCCATCGAGTTAAAAGATCTAACAAATTTCACCATAGATTTATTATCCTTAAGCTCATAAGAGTGCATTGCACAACTCTCAAGGAACCGTTGTTCAATTCTGTCAATTTCGATACTTCTTTTAGACATGTCATTATCTGTCGGGGCATGCTCTTTCCAGAACTGGATGTATTCCAAACCCATGTCAAGTAATTTTCCCTCGGTGCAAGCTGACAAGCACTCTGAAAAGTATTTTCCCCTAGCATAAACTTCAGCTGCCTTCTTATGACAACCTGCCATAGAGAAACATTCCCCAGCTTTTTTTAGCTCAGATTCCCCACACTTTTCATAAATTCTTCCTGCAATAACAAAAAGAAATGAGCTGGATGTCTGTCAGATTAAATTAATTCGAAAAGAGTTTTAAGCTTAAATTGGAAAGCTCGAGACTTGGAAGATAGAAACTACAGAATGAAAACGAGATGAAGACAACAAACAACAAGAAGCACATTGACGCTACAAATTGTCTTAACAAAATTCAGTATAATAAGAATAAGATGAGTGTGCTTCTTTCGGAGAGCCCAGTTATGTCTCCAGAGTCCAGGATCTCTTTTGGGTAACACATTAGAAGAATCCACATTAACCCAATCTCAACTCAACCCATTACCAAGTGTATCAACCCCTCTCCATAGGATTTGAACTCACATCCTCATTGCACCAAGTCGTAGAATTCTAGACTTATTCTACGCTACTTCTACTAAAACCAAGTAATTGTTTCACACTTGCAGACATGCCCAATACAACAACAAAGAAACTCGGAGAACGAAATCCATTCAAACATTCAGTCCAACTATATTATTGTGCATTACTTCAACAAAAACAAAATTCAGAGCATACATTTTTCCAGAAGAATAAAGTGAGAACTGAGAAGCATTTATGTCAACAGAGCGCATGACTTTGTGTGACATATTTAATCCACAATCAAGTAAGTCCTTAGGGATGGCAATTTCGTTCAATCCACTCCGTTCCCCGCCCTGTTTGGGTTGGAGTTTCGGGGATTTTTTAGGGATTGAATTGGATATGGAGGCAAAAATTAAAAAAAATTCGGGGATCGGATTGAAGGCAGTTTCACGTACCGCCTCCGATCCCCACCCCGTATTGTACTATATATATATTTAATATAGTGTTTGCATACCTTAGAATTATTAGTAAAATATATATATCTATATATGCAAGTCATTCCCAGAACTACTCGGCATTGCTTTCGATTAGCAACTCCGTCACCACCTCGAGCATCAAAACCCAATTGTACAGTCTCTCGATCAAATCCAGAAAGTTGATAGTCAAAGTATTGGGGTTCTTCGCCGTGTATCCGGTTGGCTAGAATATGTCGTAATGAAAAGTTTTATTTTTAAAATTTTTTTAAGGTAAATTTCAGGTCGGGCCGGGGATCAAGATTGTAAGTGATTTGCTGTTTGGGAAATAGGGAAGAAATGAAGGCAGATATGGGGTTCGGAGATCAAAGGCAAGGACGGTCAAATCCATCCCCGATCCACCCCGTTCCCAACCCTACCTTAATCTGACTTGTCAATACCAGATTAGTTCTTGGTAGTCGGACAATTGCAAACTAGTACAATTTGTTCCCAATTACAAGGAAGAAATATTAAACGAAAAATGAAAAATCTTGAGGGCACTTTTAACTTCTCTAGCATTAAAAGCAAAAACTGTTAACAATATTTAGTACGTGACACAAGCCTCCTTGAGAAGAAGCAAAACATCACCTGCTCTTCCATACTCCCCCAATTCGTAAAAGCATTGGGCAGCAGCCGCAGCAGATTCAGCATCACCAACGGAATCATATATTTCAGCAGCTTCCCTTAGGGCATTGCGAGCCCCTTCAGGATTTGAACCACGCATACGGTCTGCAGAAGCTCTGCAGTAAGCAGCGCTAGCCCTTTTCTCCCACAATCTGTCTTTTGCCCTTTCAAAGCACATCTTTGCCATCTTATAGTTATTCTCGTGGAATAGCTGAAAAACAAGCATTCATAATACCCGTAAGAGAAATTGAAAGGTGCTTCAGGAAAGAAAAGAAAAGAAAAAAAGAGGCATAACAACAGAGCAGCAGGATAATTGCAAGAGCAACAAAAAAAAAAACGATAATGATCATAACGATGCTCCTGTCCGTCCCTTTTCTGTAGTACATTTCTTAACTTTTGGTTGTCCCATATGTTGGTATTCAGTTCTTGAACAATTGAACGCGTCAACATCTCCTTCCAACTCCATAAGGAATTTCCACTTTGAGAAGTCAATCAGCAAAATTGGTAACATTGGTAGTTTTGTGTTTATCTTTTGAAATTGATGAACTCCACCAAAGCGGGATAAACCAAAATATGGAAAAGTTCAAAGTTAATAAGGGGAAGCTACTGACATATGGAAAAGTTCAAAGTTAATTGGTAGTTTTGTGTTTTTCTTTTGCTAACTCGGTACCCGGCTAATTTATGTCTTTTTAAAAAGTTGGACTCCCTAGAAATTAGAATGAACTAATAAAGATGGACATTTAATAACAACAGCAATAATGGTAAGAGACACTAGTACTGATCACATTAGTATCAGCAGTAACATTGGGAGGATCAACCAGACCTTGATACCCCTTTCCTTCCACTCCTGGGTGCTACTTGCAACTTGCATTGCTTGTGCAAGTGAATCGTCCAACTGTTTTACTTGCACAAGGCCCTTCTTTTTCCAATAGTCAAACATGGGCTTGGAGAGGTCCTCTATATTTTCACAGATCCATAATCTTTGCCTTGTACGAGTAATTGCCACATAGAGTTGCTTCAGTTCAGAACACAGGACATTGTGTATTGCCTCGTTGAAACTGGAAAAGGAAGTTCCAGGATCCAGCAAATCTTGTTCTTTCATGAACTCGTATATTACTCTCCAATGATTTTTCAGTGGTGATGAGCCAAAAAAGTTGTACAACAATACATCCTACAAATGTAAGAATTAACTCAGTAATTATATACAAAAAGAAAGAATACAGTCTCTGGCGTATTACTTGGATGTGGAACAACAGTCTTTGGCTCAAAAAAGAAATTTTAGATGGCACAATATGTGCCATTAAGCCTTTTGTTTTTACCATGCCAAACTGGTCATTCTGTTGTATAAACATCTTAATAACCATTAGCCAAAAGCGGAACGATTGGAATGATAAGAAAGGGCTACTTTTATTCCTTCAGTGCAATAGGGTTATCCTTATCTTGTCTTTTCTGACATTGGGAAAGTCAAGGATAAAAAATTGGATTTGGTATGATGTTTCGCTGTTTCAGTTGGCTAACAATAAGAATTTCGGTTACATTTCGAATACGTAACCGGAACATAGTTAAAATGTCAATAGAATTTGGAAATGCATGAATAAGTACCTGTTGGATAGTACAAATTGGTGCCAATTCAAAATTCATGAGACAAAAATATATAAAACCATTAACAGCAAACACATACCTGAAACTCTAAACCCTTGCACTCCACAACAGTCAAAACAAGAGCTTGCTTTCCAACATGTTCAGATATATCCAGCCTGGCAGAATCATCCCGTACTAATATCACCTGCTCAGCACCAAAACCGACTATGTCCCCATTTCCGTTTCCACTCTTTCCGAAAATAGTTATAATTGCATTTTCATCATTTCCAGATTCAAGAAGAATTGGAGCCTCACCATAGAGAAGAGTTGTCTCAGGTTCCAAAATATCAACAGCGTGATGAAAGAACCGGTAAAGAAGGTCAATTACGCTCTGTTCTAATCTAAGAACACCGTCATGAGTACGAAAATTCTGTTTAAGGTTGAGAACTTTCGATAAAAGTCCTTTATCCTTTCTTTCAGAAGACCCATCACCTCTTGATTCCAATATGAACTCTCTGTAGAATAGATTTCTTATATCTTCAAACCTAAAATCAATTCCTCTAGCAATAGTTTGCGCTGTATCACCAGCAAAAACAAAGCCTTCCTCCACATTTTGGCAAATATATTTGAAAAGTCCAATTTGTCTCACTGACAAATCCTGCACTTCATCAACATATACGAAATCCATTTTGTCACCTTCAAATCTTTCATTCCTTAGTCGATAATGAAGATCGTTCACAAAATCAGCCGAATCAAAATCACCATTATCCTTTTTCATTTTTTCGTAATCTTGAAAGATAGAGTATATCCTCTCTCTCCTTTCCCTACTCAAAGTGGACACCCGACCCTCAGACAAGATAACATAATCCTGCTGACGGATTTTACCTTCATGGGTCTTCCCCACTCCCAATCCACCCTTTATATGAGACATTATCTCAGTGAAGACCCTAGAAGGATCAAGCTTCTTTGTTCGCTGGCAATTGAAACGGGGCCAATAAAAGGAACAAAACCTCTCGTAGTTGACCTCCTTTGTTCTTAAAAAAGTTTCCAAAGCTACTGATCTTGAACCTATAGTTCTACGCTTCGAATACCCCCAAGCACCAAGGAACCTCTCAAAGTATGAATTGCCCATTGTCCCATCAAGCATCATTAGGAACTTATGAAATGTAATTACAAGTGGATATTTGCTAGGGGAAATGTCAACAAAGGAATCTGGGATATCCTTAAAATGAGCTGGCTCATCCACGTTGATTGAACTGTTTTCTCCAGAGAAATTCCCCCCACAAGCAAACCTATGCGTAAAACTTGGCTTAGGTTTAGATAACAATTGTCATCATGCATATAATGAGAAACAGTGCAAAGGCCTTTATAACGGAAAAAAAAAATCCTCTAAATGTTTCTAGAAGTACACAACGCATACTTGTCGGAAAAAAAATTAACAGGTCATGGTCCATTTGAAAACACAACCTACCTTTAAGGTAATATTTACCAATTTCTTGCCACGAATATAAATAATGTTGGGAGTTGGGAACAGGCAGACGCAGTACAAAAAATAAATTACCTACCACACTAGTAAAAAGCATCCTCAGAATTGTAAGTTTCTGGTACATTTACTAAAAGCATTAGCAAGTATGGGCATCTATAGTCCAATCTTCTGGTGAATGGATCCTTTGCTCAACATATTTGGATGGTTAAAAAGGCATGTTTAGGATAAAGCCCAAAGACTGTTGGAACATAGAACCACATAAAACATGTCTTCGATGAAAAAGGCAAAACATGATCCTCATGATAGATATCGAATAAGTAAATAACTAACGAACATTGGAGAGTTCACTGCTCATTCAGGAAAACTTATCTTAAGAATTGATCGAGGTAACAAAATCCCAGTCTATAATGAAACTAAGAAAAATAAGGGAAGAAGGAGTAGTTGTGCTCTATGTAGCACCATATGGACACGCGACACAATACCAACACTTCGACATGTAAATCTCCAAAATTTAGAGGACACGACTCGTTGGGACACACTTGCTTTAATTACAATCAAAACTCCATATATCCTATTTTCCAAATTTATTAGTACAACCTTGACAAAGTATTTCAACAAAGATGTTTTATTGCTTACATGTTTCTTTAAATTAAATCAACCATCATCTATTACACAAAAAGAAAACCCACAGGTGTCCATAGAGTATCCTGAGACTATCCATGCAGTATCCTACAGTGTTCTAGTGTGACCGGAGAGTCCAAATCTAAAAGTGGGAGAGAAAAATGTAAGACGCTTCTGATTTGAGTGTTGAACATGTGTCTGGAGAGTGTCAGAGAGTGTCGGTGTCTGCCAACAGTCCAACACCTCCGGCCAAGGGTACATGCTACAGAGATTCTGTTATTTCTTTGTTGCTTTCCAACAGAATCCAAAAAGGGGAGATGCATCCAAATTTTGAACTGCCATTCCTCGAGTGCTCCAATTACAGTATATGGTTGATTGGTTTATTAGCAAAAATCAACATGATATATACTTACACTGCCGAGTAACATGTAACAATGGCAAATGTCCCAGGTGTCGCTTATTTAGGAATTCGATGAACAAGCGGTGCATACCTTTTATTAATAGAAGCAAGATGTGAAATATGTCAGGACTCCAATGTTAACAATTGCTGAAGACTGTATCTTTTATCCATTAGAGATGTAAACCTTATAAACTCTAGAATAACCATCCCAAGACGACCAAACCCGTATGACTTGTAAGCTATTTGAATTAAAGAACTCAGTTTAGTCTCACTAAGCAGTCCTTTCAACGATCAGATCTACCAGCAAACCCAAACCAAAGAAAAGAACCAAAAAAATAAAATAAAAAAATGAGAAGACATTATTTGATGCAACCTCCAAAAATGCTTGATCAACTTGATGAAGCGACAAAAAACCAACTAGGATGCTATAACGCTTTAGTTAGCTAATCACCAAATTTCAACTTGGTTAGCAAAATAAACTAATCGCAAGCCTAAATGCAATACAACTTCTTCAAATAATCCTGTAAGCAACTTGCGTACCTTTTCAGGTTGGTCACATTTTGTTTGATAGCGTAGCACAGCTTTGGACTAACTGTCACAAAAAGCTGCCGTAAGACACTTCCCTTGGTCTCCAAAATGCACTCACCAACATCATTCTTTTGGCTAGTTTCTATACTGGTACTGGTCCCAGCTCCACAAAGTCCTTTAGAAGCAAAATGGTGTTGTTGCTCCTTCTGAAACAATTTTGTGGTCAAAACTGTAGTTTTTCCAGTTCCCGACCTTCCAAGTATAAAGGTGCTTTTTTGGAACCGAATAATCTCTAACTCCTCATCTGATACTTCAAACGGTAGGTCCAGTTCTCCACCAGTGTTATTGGAAAGCAAGTGGTTCACCATACCAGATGATAAAGAGTAGAATTTCATCAATGACAAGCTTTCGCTCACCTTTGAGTTCTCAAAATAACTTCGACCATCAATAAGACCATCACTTGACTCATTGTGAGGCACATGGTTGCAAAGACTCTTAAACCGGGGAATACCCAAAGATGGCCCCCAACTCATCGGAACTTCTTTATCACTAAACACAAATAGATACATTAAACAAGTTACTTGAACTCCATTGCAAATATATAAGTACGGTCAACATATGCACAAATATATAAGGCAGATCCAAATGGAAACAAACATTATTGATCCACTGAATGAAAGGAACATACCCATCACAGAGTTTCTGGTTGCAGCAATTGATAAAATCATCAGAGTACATAGCAAACATTCCATCAAGGCGTTTAGCCAATTTCGAGATCTCATCCAATGGCAAAACATCCCAAACCTTTAAAACTTGGATGTACATTGAGTCCTTTATAATGTCTATAGAGCAAACAATATAGAGCCCTTCAACCTTAAATTGTTTCAAGATCTGCGAAGAGCTCTCACAAACTGAGTCCACATTCCTCCTTTTTGGTCTCCAACCACATGAAAGCTTCAGTAATAGTTGGATGACTGACATTTTTATACGGGTTGATTTCAGCTTTTGAAATGACTTTCTGAAGTTATCACTGAAGGATACCTGGGGATGGGCAATGATAATGAGATAAACATTAATCCGAACTCTGACCGAGCTTAAGTCTAAAATCCAATGATTTTATAGAAATGAAGGACATCATTTAACAGCCAGAAGATCTATACCTTCCACTTAGCATTCTTAAAAAGTATACTATCTTCGTTCAACAAATCATCAAGCTGATCAAGCTCTTTCTTGACATCTATTATGGTTTTGGCCATATCGCTATCCTTATCAGCATCAAAGAACAATTGACGATGCCTAGCGTCACGGACTATTGCTTCCCAGATGGGACTCTTGGCTAGCGTCCTCTCATTTCCCACGATCCAAAGACAATGCCTATACAGGAATCAAAGCCACAAACATTCATCACCTACATAGCAACAATGGTTAAAGCATCCAACACAAAACCAATTGGCAATGAGTGGAGAGGCTGCCAGGCTCATATACTAGGTTTGGAAGTTATATTTAACCAACATGGGACAAGCTCTAACACTTCCACGCACATGCGACCCCTGACTCGCACGTAGTGAGGTAAACAAACGATTCAACACTTACGATAACCATCATTTTCAATGACAAACAAAGGGGGAACGAACCATCAACAGCAAAGAGTCTTGTCCAAAAGCCTCCGAAAACCTAACTCTAATACCATGTTAAAGCATCCAACTCAAAACCAATTGGCAATGATTGGAAAGGCTGCCTAGGCTCATATACTAGGTTTGGAGGTTATATTTAACCAAAGTGGGACAAGCTCTAACAACAACAATAATAACTCACCGTATTTCTGCTGTGGCTCTTCTATAGTGGCTTTTTAAATCCAGGAAAATGTGTCAGTCTGTTTGCCAGAGCTTCTGCTTTTGGCTTATAGGTCAAAACAACTTTATAAAGCTGGAAAAAAAAAAGGTTTTTTGGGATGCTCAATTTGGTGATTTTTGACTTGTGCTTTTAAACATGCATCTTTTACCACAAGTAAAGGTTGCAAAAAACACCAACATAGTAATCTTAGGAGAGAAATCTATAAATCCATACCGAGCTCTGGTCAATGCAACATTAACTCTTTGAGGACTGGAAAGGAACCCAACAGATCCACCACGATTAGACCTTACTGTTGATATTATTATGATGTCTTCCTCTCCGCCTTGAAACCCATCAATTGACTTCACCTTCACAGTGAATCCATCAAGATTCTCAAATTTTCGTCCAAGTTTATCAAGGATGGCCACAACTTGAGCAGCGTAGGGAGATATCACGCCAACACTAATCTTCCTTTTGGAGACATTCCATTCTGTGTACAGCAGCATCGTCCAACACAGGAAGGACAACCAAAAGTAAAGTAAATAGTATGAAATAGCACATGCAAACAACAAAGAAATTCTACATTTCAAAACCAACAGAATGTTACCTAACATTGACATCCCATGGATTCTCTACTTTTTTTGTGTGTCTGAGAAGAAATATACCTCAAGTTCGATATTGAGGAAATTTTTGATATGTCACGTCGACGCCAAGTAACAACCTCAGGTGGTCATCAGGTAATTCGCCCAAATGATATTGAGTAAAATTTAGTAAAATTGGCTATTGGTGGGAAAGAATTTCAAATATATCTCCATGTCATTAACACTAGGGTCCAATGTTCTAAAACTTGCTAGGCGCTAGTCGGGTGGTCGGCCACCTTTGAGCGATTAATCGGATTAATTAGTGCATATTAATTAGTAATCGGCAATTAATCATTAGTCGACCTAATCGGATACGCCCCGCCAACGATTAATTGCGGATTAATTCCTTATTTTAGAACACTACTAGGGTCCATCCCAAAGATACACAACCATGTCTCTTGAAGTCTCAATGTTTTCATGCACAACATTTAGGAAAAGGAAACCTCAAAAGAAAATAAATAAGAAAACAACTTCAGACATACCTTGAGCCACATGTAGGGCTGCAAACGAACTCGAGACTCGGCACGGTAAAAGCTCGTTCTAGCTTGACTCGAGACGTAAATAAACAAGCTCAAGCTCAAATTCTAGGCTTGTTTCATTATCTAGCCGAGCAAAAGCCAGTAGAGGATCGACTCGAGTTGGCTCACAAGCCAAGACTTAGTAAACTTTTTATGCTAATTACCCACAATTAGCATTAGCATTTTGATACCTTGATGAAGAATCCTTAAAAAAAAACATATTACATATTTTTATTATTCTAAAATTAAGATTATTTTCTTGTAGAGTATAGGAAAATGAAAGATATTTACCTTCACAATAAAAATATTTTTGGTTGTATTAGGCCTATGCGAGGATATATATACGTTTTCCATTGGCCCGTTAAAGCTCGTGAACAAGCTCGAGCTCGAGTCAAGCCAAGGCCCACTCAAGTCGAGCTTGACTCACTAAGTTTCCACTGAGCTCGAGCTCGGGTTCATTGAAAACTTAATAAACAAGCTTGAGCACAGTAAACCTCGGCTTGGCTCAGCTCGTTTGCAGCCCTAGCCCCAAGACATTCCCCGGTTTACATCTAGACCCTAGTGAAGCATCAATTTATTGTTTTTCCTTATGCCCGGTAACATTATTCTGACATCAGTACTTCAATAGTTGATATTTTTTGTATTTTTATCAGCAGTTGGTTAAACTCGACCTATTAACTTGAGGACAAATGTTCGTACCGAGTCAACCCCTCCTAGAGCCCCATTAATTAATACTTAATTTGGTGTGCTTCATGGCCGGCCACAAAATGTAATTTTTATATAATAGATAAGGTGCCAAGGGGGTAAAAACTACTGAAGCTACAAGCTTTTTTTTATCAGCTAGACCTATCCCTCATACTAGTGCAAATTCCAAACTGACATTTAAGCAGAAACTAAAGCTTCAGAAGATCAACACATTAACATCAGCAAGAAGATTACTGATGAGATAAAGACATACCATCTTCATGAATAATAGTGCATATCATCCAACGTAAAGATTGTCACACAGGTGACATAAGTTGACATACCTTTATATAATTTCTGCAATATCTTCACAACCACAGCCACCTCAACCATATTTCGTCTGCTATGTTCAGCATCATCTTTTTCTTCTTTGCCACCAATAACATTAATGAAAGAATAGGGACCAAACATTGACCCTTGAAGATACTGCCTTCCATAACTTTTCCTTTTCACATGTGGAGAGTCCAAGATTTGGTTGAAATAGAACATTGAATTTGGAAAGGAACTTATTGAAGGATGCATCCTGTGCTGCATGTTAAGAAGGTGCTTGGGATGACCCAACAAACTCAATCTTTCAAACAAGCTTCTTCCAAATCCAGCTTCAATACAGACCTATCAAACAACATAGCGTATGTTCAATGTATGGAAAATCCTACAAAAAAAATGCGGTAGAAAAACAAAATAGAACACAGAAAAGTTTTATGGAAAAACTATACAAGAATCCTCTTCTGCTCAAAGGCTATGTTTGGCAAGTGTGGAAAGAGAAAAACATAGAGAAGAAGAGAAGAGAAGAAAAGACATTAATGAGAAATTCCACGCGAGGTGTTTATTTCTCTTCACTTATAATGCTCCAAATGTAAAGGACAAAAGGCTATCATTTTCTATTTTGCAAGAAAAAGAAAAGAAACTAATAAACAGCTCAAATTAACGAAGACAAAAGGAGCAAAGAAAAAGAAAGGAAATTTTCAAAATGAGAAGGAAATAAATTTTCACTTACCTTCTCTCTCACAACTAAAAAACCAAACAAGCGAAGAAGAAATTCTAATTTTCCTTCTTTTCCATTTCTTTCCTTAGTTCCAAAAATATCCTAAGTTTTGTGACGTAATATAACTAATAAAATAGCATTTACTTACAGCACTAGTAACCATTGCTGGTAGTTGGCACTCATCACCAACAAGAATAACATGACCTAGACCGGATAGTTGAAGAGGTATGGTTGATTCACATTCCTTCAATTGTGCTGCTTCATCAATGACAAGCAAATTCAGTGGTTCCATTTCCACTGAATGGAGCTTATAGGAACTTGAGGCAGTACAGAAAATCAAGGACGCCATTCGGAAACAGAAGTCCTTAATTGAACCTGAGTTCATGGCACTTGGCAGGTCAAGGCCTTCAAGCGAAAGTCGAAGGGTTTTTAGTACAGAAATGCACTTTCTCCTTGTATCCCCAAAAGATTCAGAAATATCATCACTTGCATTATCATGAGAAAAGATTTCCTTAAGTTCCTCAGAAACCAAATTGTTTTGAAACAACAATGATTCCAAATGACCAAGAAAGCGAATGAGAATTTCCATGTTTTGGAGATTATGCACCAACAGGAATCTCCTTGGTAAATGTGTACATAATCTAAATATACATTGTCTCAGGGATGAGGCATTGACTTTAAATCTGTCTCTCACAAAATCAAGAAATGAATTGAATTCTGCCTTTGTACCTTCACCTTGATCAATGTGTTCTTTTTCACTGATCATTCTTTGGTTTTCGATGAAAACCTGGTATTGAGAAACACAGTCTTCAAGAAAATCTATCATGGCTGTTAAACAATGCCTCCAACCAGTCAGTGGTCCTAAACACTCTTCGAGCCTTGCAACACGATAATCCAGGAAGATATCCTGAATTTCAGAATCAACTTTCAGCCGCTCCTTGTTCCCAAACAAGAGAATATCACCCAAAGGACAAAAGAAAGACTGCTTTTCTGATTCAGCTTCAGAGGACTCCCTTACCAACTTTAAAACCCTAGAAGCAACCCCATTTACAGCTATATTTGTAGGAGCACAAATAAGTGTCCTGCAGTTCATCCTTAAAAGGGTAAAAAGCAACACACTAACTGTTTTCGTCTTCCCCGTCCCTGGTGGCCCCCTTATAAGTTCCACTGCAGACTTGTGGCTACACTTAATTCCATGAAGAGAAGCCAAGATCACCTCTCTTTGTGATTCATTCAGCTTAGATAAAAGGTTCCTAACAAATGTATCAGTCATTAGGCTCTTCTTATAAGCACTACCATGTTTGCAATCCTCTTGAACCTGTATTTCAGACTCAAAAGATCAGTACGAACCAACTAAAAGTCCCATAGACATTTCACTAATAACTAATGAAAAGAGCATAAAGAAAACAATGATGTTAAAAACTACAAATCCAAGAAAGGATACAAAATGAAAATTACAATTGTAGTGAAGCAAAGATCAAGGTTTCCATAGACAAGGCCATATGTGTGCTAAAAGGGATTTACTACTATCTCTTAATGACAAGTAGGCACCTTTTTGGACTTCTCTATACTTCTATCTGATTTTGTGGACCCAGCAACCCAGTGGAAGATTTCCACGGTACATGTTATCATTTGTCAGTTCTACCTTTCTGATTTCTAACACGAATATATTGTCTTAAAATTTATCAGAATACTATCAGTATAAAAAAAATTCATGCGACATTATTTGGTAGAACCTGCATGAATTAACCGCGTTCAACTATCCACATGCTGCAATATATGAGTACATATTAATGGCTCAGTATCCACTAGGTAGAAAACTAAACGCAATTCTTACCGAAGAATCGGCACAAAGAACTTCCTTGATGATCTTGAGATTCCTTAACATGAGTAGTGCATTCCATATTCTTTTGTAATTTGTTATATTCATCAAGAAAACGACAAAGAGCGATTCCCTCAACCCATTTTTCACTTCAATGTCTCTTGACGCTATGACTGTAAAATGGGTAGATGAACTATCGCCTTCATTCTCCTCCTCAGTGATTCTAGTGACAGATGCAAAAGTCCACATCCTTCCAACTTGTTGTAAATCAGACAGACTTTCAGGTTTTACGTCAGAAACGACAAAAACATCCCCAGGCAAGGTTTTGTAAGGCTCCTTTCCAAGGTCATTAAATCTGTTCCTCCAGGAATCAACTTTAATGTCAAACAAAGATGCTCCGCACGGCTTGGACTCATTAAGGGAGATCACCTCAGCATAAGGTGCTTCATGAACACTATCCAAACTGGAAAACAATGCTGCTCGGGTTTCCTCCAATAAAGGGAAAACAAATGAACCAAGATAATGCTCCACTGATTCAAACGATTCAGGAATCTTCTCCACCTAAAACCGAAGCAATGAATGTTGGTTGCAAGTAATAGTTAAATCAAGTAACCTAAGAAAATGTACAATACCAAGTATGAAGCACGGGTTTATCGTGCAATAGGCCATAGCTGACAGGCCCATAGGCAATAGCAAATAGACCACATTAGGATAGCAAATTTTTTCACATGCATATAAAATAGTTAGTTTTCCAGTAAAGTACACTTTGATACCATGTAAAAGTCTTGAATTTCCGTTTGACCAAAAAAAAAAGAGGCTTGAATACGGTAATGTACATGCATGCGTATGACTACTGACTACAAATGGGAATGCAAACCATTTCTGAAACTGTTAAAGACTATAAAGACTTGAATTATCGAGATTCTATTCAACTAAAGTTGACATGTTTTGCAATTCAAAACATCCATTTCAATGTTCCATTCTGGGAACCTTAGCAAGAAGGAACAGAACTAGATTTGTGTGATATCTTATTTCTGTTCATATTCATTAAACATACAAAACCTATTTATCACCAATATACAGGACAGCGATGGCAACAAAATGGATAGACTTACATGATAATACCATATATTCTTCTTACCCTAGCTTCTTCCTTGTACACAAAGTTTAGAAGAAGAAACTCATTGTAGTTCATTTTGCAAGAAATTTCCACAGCATTCTCCGATCAATGAAACAGTATTTAGGATTACAATAGAAGTAATCTCTATCACAAAATTGCTATACAACAGAAGACAACCGAAACCCCTACGTCTATCAAGTAGGAACATCATGCAGTTTGAAAGCAACAGCACCTCACAAACTACTGATTGCCGTGCCATAAATCTTACTTTCTCACAAAATTTAATAAAATCAACACATAAGCTTTTGATTTTCTCAACAGTTTAAGGGCACATATGATATGTAACAATGGCCTGGAACGTGAGTCACGTGACGCTTTCCCATGTTTGCTATGCATTTGAAGATGCCAGTTGAAAAGATAAGTCGATTGGACCGCCCATTTCTCATAATAAGTGGAATGACCATTCCACTCCTTCAAGAAATCATTATTTCTCTGAACAATAACTGATTCATTTGTAACTTTGACATGGATTGAGTAAACAAAATACATGGGATAGCTAAAATTTAAGACCTATAACCTCTCTTTCTCTCTCACTCGCATTCTAAATTTAAGAGTGCTTTTGTTTGTGTCGGAAATGATCATGGCTATTTTTCAATAAAGCCCGTTGGTTAGTCTGGATGACCAAAGTGGTACTGTGCCTTTGTACATGCATGGATGCTACAGCTATAATCGACCACAATGGAGTTATCCAGTTTCTAGATCGTGTTTTCTTCCTCTCAAATAATTATGCACAATACAACTATTCTTTTATGTCCCCAGGTGCGTATCATATTAAAATAGCCTCAAATGTCTTTAGAAGCAAAGGATTGTATAACAGAATCATCACAATTTTTGCATTTATTTGCTTTAGGAGATCAATCTTGGAATTGGTCTAAAACAATAATTTTTACGCCTTACCCATCAGCCTGCTCATTTTACACCATTGTCACCCCCAAGGATTCAATTAAAAAAATACCTACATGATACATAGCTTCACAATCAAGTACAAGTACTAAATAGCACTACTTTGAAAACTGAACAATGTAAGATGAAACTCGATGAAACAAACAATGATTTTTCGAGTCCAATGCACCATGGAAACAAACTCAAATTATCCTTGGAAAACAACTTTATTGAAATTTCATCATTTGGTATCTCTGTCGTGGTTTCTTTTCACGTTTTTAGCAACTTAGCATAACGGTTACCATGATGGATTTTGTGCCACGGACGTTTGCAATACCGACTACCCTTACAAATGTTTAGATAAAACAACACAGACCCCTGGCGTCACTTGCATGAAATTGCATCCATGAATATTAACAATGTTTGCATAATAACCACACTAAATCACCACATGCCACTTTTGTATATCTTTGAAATATATAGACTTCTCTCATTTCATGCCTCAGCTTTTTTATCTTCGCGTTAGTTGATTTGCAATTGGCAGTGTATAGATTGTTAGTAAAGTTGGGGTATCTCTTCTTGTTTTTTTGTTTCCAATAGTCATAAAGAGATGTTAAAAAAGTCACAGATAGAAGCATCCTATTTTAAGAAATCCTTCGAGATCAATTGAAAAATGATCTTTGACAATCTTTATCAATAAAGGTTTAAATTTTTGTGCTTCTTTTTACAACTTATTGGCAAGATTATGCATTAGAAACTGTGGTCTAGGAATAAAAAGCTTAAGTTAAGTACTATCTCTGTGATTATTATGAACAATTTGTCACGACTATGATCAAGTGAGTGCCCCAACTATGTTGAATTTGGGTCTGCCACCAACTGCATGTGAGGGAGGGCGTAGAAAAGGTCGATATACATTGTTGAGCACATTTCCTTCTTAAGCTTTTAGAATAATTGGTAACTTAACATCATGTAACGCATATAACTGGAGGCAATACAATAAAAACTGAGAAGACTTATTATTGATATCTGGGGTGGCTTTTTACAACACTAAAACACAGCTTTTCTTTCCACGACATTCTTCTGGATTTTATTTTTTGAAATATCTTCATCACCAATGAAAGCATTGTAGCATACACAACTTGTATGTGATTTTGTTGGAATTTTCATGACATCTCTCCCTGGATTGAAATATAAAACAAAGTGTAACCAAATTTTGTTGCGACAACTAAACCAGTGCAGTGTGTGGCCATATACATACATACATATATATATATATATATATACATACACACACACACACACACATATGTATATATATATACACCCAAAATCTCAGTCTCATAGTTCCCGATCAAATTTTTATGATCCAAATCGTTCAATGTGTGAAGAATGTGATTTTAAGGGCGTCCGTGAGAAATTAGCAAAAACTATGACCGAGAAGTGCTTGTTTTGAGCAGTTTTTAATTGAACCGTTCATCAAATCTGAGCTAAAAACTGCTCAAATCAAGCCCTTCCCGGTCTTTTTTTTTTTCAGATTTCTTGTGGGTACTCTTAAAATCACGTTCTGATCACATTGAGCGGCTCGGATCATCAAAATTTGATTGAGAACTATGAGATGTTTCTATAGGTGTCCCTGAAACCGCCCCGATATATATATACACGGGACGGTTCCAGGGACCCTAACAAAAAACTCTAAAAAAACCCCCCAAGTCTTAATCTCATACTTCCCAATCAAATTTTGATGATCCGAGCCACTCAATGTGTTCATAATGTGATTTTAAGGGTGCCCGCCAGAAATTTGCAAAAAAAATAACCGGGAAGAGCTTGATTTGAGAGTTTTTTATTGAACAGTTCAATAAAAAACTGTTCAAATCAAGCCCTTCCCGAACATTTTTTTTGCCGATTTCTAGCGGGTACCCTTAAAATCACATTCTAAACACATTGAGTGGCTCGGATCATCGAAATTCGATCGGAAAAAATGGGAGGTGCGGACCGTAAGAGGTGTGGATAAGAACCGGACTATATATATTCAGCCTCCTATCAGGAATCCCTAATTTTGTTATGATCCGCACATCCTCTATCCCGAATGAATTTCGATGATCCGAGCCGCTCAATATATGTAAAACGTGTTTTTAAGGGTACCCGCATGGAATCGGCAAAAAATATAATCGGGAAGGGCTTCCCAATCATATGTTTTGCTGGTTTCTCGCGGGTACCCTTCAAAACACGTTTTAAGCACATTGAACGGTTAGAATCATCAAAATTTGATTGGGAAAGTAGATTTTCGCTCGAGGTGCGGACCGTAACAAAATCAAGGATCCCTGATATGACTATATGTATGTATAATAAGATAGGACTATGTTTGAATCCAAAAGATAACCAACAGTCCATAATTGTCTCCCGCATAAATCTACACCCTTCATTCTACAATGGCAAGCCCGTAAATACTTAATATTTTCAGAGCATTTTCTAATCATTGGTCTATTGCCCTAACACTTTACACGTTCCCTAACATATCCCCTCCCTTAATTTTGTTTCCTTTTCCCAAACTAATCAATTGACCCGCAACCGAAACGTTCAATAATGTAAATTATGTTTCCTTTTCCGAAACTAATCAATTTTGTTTCCTTGCCAGTTCTCTCTCCCTCACGCCTCCTCTCTTCTCTCTCTCTCTCTCTCAAATCCCCTCCTTCACTCACTCAATCGTCTCTGTCCCCCACACCCACCACCACCGACCTACTCACTGACCCACAACCGTCGCGCCACCACCACCAACAGACTCATCTCTTTCTTCCCCTGCCTACTTCGACCCATACCTACTTCGACGAATAAGGTTAATTTCTGCACTTTTCTTATTAGGAAGGTGATGATGGACAACTTCTACATGCACTTTTGTTTGTTTGTGCTTAATTTTTTTTTTTTTTTTTGCTTAGGATCAAGTTAGGCTATTGACTACCTTTCATGATTACTAACTATTTGATAAAAGGCCACAATGAACATTGAAGGTATTACAAACTGTGTTGTGCCCAATCACGCACGAAACATGCATAGGTACTCTACAAAGGTAAGTCCGAGCAGTTATCAGACAATGGAAGCTTCACAAGTGAGGAGACTGTTCTCCCTCACCACACACTCTCTTTCTCATGAATACATCTTTTTGTCAAAATTATATGTTGCGACTCAAGCTTGGCACATTTTGATCAAATAAACAGGTTTCTATCCAAGAAAATTTGGAGGAAGATGGGATGAGAAGTTAGGGGTCTGGATTCTCCTTTCAAGGTTGATTATGGATTCTCCTCTACTGCCTTTAATCTGGTAGCGTATTTTAACAATTAACTTGAAACAATATGGTTGTCAAATGAAATATCATGTGTCAAAATACTTCTGGTGTGGGTTTGCATTAGCAGCCTTTTTCAAATATGGCATGATTCTGGGGGCTAAAAATTGGATGTTTCATCTATATCAATGAGTTTAGTTTGAATCTTTTAGATGATTTAGCTCTCATTGGAAATTGCAAACAATGACTTAGGTTCTCTTTTCTTTTCTTTTTCTTTTCTTATTTTTGTAGAGTTGTATGAGTGGTACTAAACTAACGCTGCTTCTAATATGCCATTTCTTGGCATCAGAAATTGTTCCTTGTTCACAATATAAAATTGGTTTGGAGTTTCATGAGCCATATTTCAGTTTCACGAAACAAATTTTTATGAAGCATATTATAGTTTTAGCTTATCTTGTTTTCTTTGAAAAGGTAACTCGAGTGTTCAAGAAAAAAGAAGGTAAAATCCCTCTTCACAAGCAAAGAGTGCAACATGCCTTCCCTTTAACCACAAAAGTGCCAAGTGTCTGAATCATGGGTTACAAAACACAGAGCAAGCTATGCCCGGAAAAAAAAAAAAAAAAAAACTGTGTATGTGGTGTTCACGATGTAATTAATGTTATGGTGGAGTTTCTATTGATTCAATGTCTACCATCGAGGTAGCAAGGCTCTAGATGATGATTGTCCTGCATTCATTACTTCTCTTCATTCGGGAAGTTCTCAGCTATTTTTTTCGGCTCCAAGTTCTTTCCAATTGTAGTGTTTATTTTTTAAGTGCTCTTTCTTTGTTTCCCTAACAGGAATTCAAATTGATTGCCCTGGTGAGATCTGATTTTGAGGGCTTTGGGACATGGTTTAAGCTTATCTCATTATCACATTTTTCCTTTTCTATGTTATTAAGAATAGTGATCTTTTTATCTGGTGTGGTGCTGCCTCTAATATGTATTTCTTTTTTTGTGTTTCAGCATCTTTGATATGGTGATCTATCTTTGGATCCCAAAGGTAATTTCTAAGTAGTGGGTATGAACTGAACATTGTAATATGCTTTCCCCATTGTTGTGGGTTGCTAAAATTATGTTTGTTTTGTGGGTCGAAGTGAAGCTGTGAATGGTGTACCCAAAAAAAATTGTGAAATTTCTCAAGTGTCTTTTGCCAGAAGTATTGATCATTTTTTTGCCCATTTTGCTTGGTTAGTTGGGGGACGAAAATATTATCCTTGGTGTGGTATCTGTACTGGTTGATTGGTGGTCGTTGATACGAGAATTTAGCTATACATTTGTATTTTCTTTAGTTACTGTTTACTTGGTTCATAAGTACCAATTACATGAATTTACTGAATTTAGATAGTTTAGCTGCCATTGGTGGTTCTTTTTCTGATTGGCAATACTGTCATTGGTTGTTGTAAAGTGTTTTTAATGTCCCGTAGTCTCAAAGGAGAGCGGGTGGAATCGAGGGTGGTACTTTTTCCAATTGCATGTATATATTTTGAATAAATGTTGTACCCTGTTCGAAGTTTATTTGAGAAAGTGACTTTTGGGAGATTTCGTGTTTGTTGGTGGGGTGGTCAATTGCAGAAAAAGGGGTAATTCAAGTTAGTTGTTTCCAAAATGTGTTGCACCGTGCCGGCAATTCCTAGGGTGTTGACTCTCTCTCTCGCAAGGCATGTGTCTTGACTCCTATCGTACTTATGTGAAGAAACAACCTACCAAGATTGTTCTTTTAGGGAGCTTTTGCTATATGTAATGCATTTGTTACATGAAATGCGTTAGTGGAATTGGACTGCGTTGGTTTCATTTTCTTTTTATTATCATATTTTTCTTTTATCGCTTGCTAGAATTTATGATGGACCTATTTGTCACTTCATTGAAAAGTAGACTTTGGGAAGAATTGGGGGCGCGGGTGGGCATGATTATCGGGAAGGATACTTCGTTTAGACTGAAATTGGAATACTACGCCGTGCCTTCAGGCACAGGCAATTACTAGTGTGTGTGTGTATATATATATATATATACACAATAAGCTTCTAATGCGGACCTCCGCATCCAAGCAAAGTGCGGACCACCCTATTTCTCCCCTTTTCCGATTGAATTTTGATGATCCGAGCCGTTCAATGTGTTCAGAACGTGATTTTAAGAGTAGCCGCGAGAAATCAACAAAAAAAATGACCGAGAAGAGCTTGATTTGAGCAGTTTTTATTTGAACCGTTCAATAAAAAATAAACAAAAAATGTTCGGATGAAGCCCTTCCCGGTTTTTTTTTTTTTGGCTAATTTCTCGCAGATATCCTTAAAATCACATTCTGAACACATTGAGCGGCTTAGATCATCGAAATTCGATCAGGAAAGGGAAGGTCCGCACTTTGCTTGGATGCGGTGGTTCGCATTAGAAGCTTACTATATATATATATATATATATATATATATATATATATATATATATATATATATATATATATATATATATATATATATATATATATAACACAATGCGTAAAGATGTCAAGTCAAAAGAGGCATAACATTCATTAGTTCAGATACATCAACAAATAATCTCAAATCAGATATCAACCAAGGAAAGGATAAAAATGCCAACCTCCAAATTTGTACATAAACAATCGAAATAGAGTAAAAAAACTGGAGGACCTCGGCCAGAAATAGATTGGCAAAGCCGGAGTGGGATAAGACAGACTATCATAATTAACCACATTCTCTTTCGAAATAGATTGGCAAAGCCGGAGTGGGATAAGACAGACTATCATAATTAACCACATTCTCTTTCGATCGAAAGAAACAACCAACTTTGTTACTCACTTACTCTCTCTCTCTATCCAATTTGTTTGCTTGTTAGGTGAAGTTGTGTCATTTTGACCTTAAAAAACAAAGTGCTTCCAAGAACATTTTTTCGAACTTTCCAACACCGTTCAAAAGTACTCGTTGAGATCGTTTGAGCAGTACAAAAAAAAATTTTAAAAATAGTGAAGTAATTTTTGGAGTTGAAAATGATACGATATCCCGTAGGCGCAAACAAAATGGTACTGGGGTATCATGTTATATGTAAGAACCAAATTCCGAAGTCTCTTGTATTGGCAATTCCGTATGTCAAAACACATTTTATATTGAGTTGTAATTTTAAATGAAAAGCAACGTGACAAATCAATCCAGTTATCAATCGGCACCTCCTATTATTTTAAATGAAAAGCAACAGATATCCATATATGGACTTGTTAGTTCCTATTAGGGGTATTACAAAACCCAACGGACCGGGAAAAAAAAAACCCGAAAAACCGACCGATCGGTTCGGTTTTTGGTCTGGGTGAAAGCAGAATTTTTCCGGACCGAACCGACTATATATTTTATATTATATTATATTTTATATATATATATATACCTTAAATTAAATGGAAATTTTATATTTCGGGCAGACCGAAATCCCTAACCAGACCGATCCCACCCCGAACCGAACTCAACTCCAGTCGGGATCGGTCCTGAAAATATTGAAACCGAACTGAATTGGTCTTCAGAAATTTCACCATGAACCGAACCGAAATCACCCCAGTTCATGTGCCTAGGTTGAAAGCAAAGCCTTGTATAAAAAGAAAAGAACGTCAAAAGAAATGTGTGCAAGCCATATGCTACACATACGGGGCTAAGGAAAAGAAAAAACGGGCGGCAGCAGTGGAAAAATAAATAGAAGCAACAGCTTATACGAGAGCCATTCGAAAGGGAGATTTTGATTAGGTTTGGAGTGCTCGTGGACTCAAGGCCTTTGACGATCAAGAACACTGGGTGCGGTATACGTGTGACTCGGCAGGTGATACTTGAAACGGATTTACTACGTTTGGACAAGTATATCTGTAACTGCACAATAACTATAGTGATTTGATTACTTCCACTTATCAAAAAATAATTGATTATTTCTCGTGGTTTTACTTATTCCAAAGTTTTTCACGTCTATCTATGTGTTGTGGAATTAATTGCTACTGTTAGGATTTTTACGGATTATTAGGAAATCCTCATTTTTCATTACACATATCAATAATCTATTCCCAAAAGGCTAGGAAAAATTCTATATCTAAATGTCAGTGCACAGTGGAATGAGGAGGAAAAAAGGGGGGCAAAAATGAAACCTGGTTCTTGTAGAGATTCTCATTGAGGATGTCTTGAAGAGACCATGAGAGCACCAAACGAGTAAAATCAAACTGAGACAACGCTTTCTTCTTACCTGACGAATCCCCGTTCGTCATCATAGTTTCCCGCCCTTTTCTACTAGATTTCTTTAGCTATAAGTGCTTATCTGCAATAACAACGGCAAGAAATCAAAAACCCATTCCGCATTGTTAAACCTCACCCACAGATGAAATGCTTAGAGAGAGAAAGGGGAAACAGAGGAGGGTCATAAAATAGGCATGAGAGAGGGAGAGAGAGAGAGAGAGAGAGAGAAGTGGCCCAAGTGGGTTTTCTTATCTTAGTTATGAAGGAAGGAAGTGAAAAGGCCACAGGGTGAGGAGAGATGTACTAGGAATCCATCAGAACAATCACTTTGCCGAAAGCACAGCTTAAACAAGGAGTATTATTCTCTCTCTCTCTCTCTCTCTCTCTCTCTCTCTCTCTGTGCATGTGTACAGGATGATCTAGTAAAGTAGTGTTCCACCAGAGGGAAAAGCAATTCCAAAATCAAAATGTTAAAAGGGTGCTGTGGAAAAGGTGACAGGAAGAGAGAAGACCCAATGAAGAAGAAAAGTCTTCTCGTATTCCCTATTGATATTTGATGAGATGAAGAGACCCAATGTGGAGAATAAAGTCGGAGAATAAATTCTATTGATATTTGATGAGATGAAGAGACTCAACGGAGAATAAAGTCGGACAATAAATTATATCCAATGCCAGCGTAAAATCTCCCTTTTTCATCGTCGCCTATTATGGGCTCCATCGAGTGTCTATTATTATGATTTGAACTATTCATATTTTAAGACTCGCAATATAGTATTGTCATGCAAAAAATCAGCTTAATCGGAAGTCGATAGATATATCAAAATTTGAATTTTTATTTATAAAATAGACGATCTGATTTCTGTCAATAATATTAAAGATAAACTATCCATTTTATAAAGTAAAATTCAATTTTTTAATACTCCTATCGATGTCCGATCAAGTTTATTTTTTTTGCATGAATACACTATTATGTAGGGTCTATAAGATGAACAGTTCAGATCAACAATAAACACATGGTAAAATCGAAAAAGGTGGTGGTGAAAAAGGGGGTCTTACACCGCCGGTAGAAAAAATTTATTCTCATAAAGTCGTCACATCTTCCACTCTGCTAAGCTTGACTACAAGGACAATATTTTTCCTTTTCTGAAAGGGAATTGATTTTGGCGCTCCAATTCTAGTTATTGGCACTTCACTTTGTATTTTGATTATGTAAAAAAACAAAATTCAAAATAGAGTGTCAAAATCACATCTTTTTTCTAAAAATGAGTTGTTTCTACCTTGCTTTTTATTTGTGATGAATGAATATTCTAGAATTAATACCGGTAGTGTTTGTTTATTTGTTGTCTTTATGCGCGCAACTGTGTTGTGTGTAATTATTGTTTGGGAAAAATATGAGACCAAAAAAAGTGTCAATTCTGAGAATGGATATTATGCCTACGATATAGGAGGAGCCCCGTTCCGTTTTTTTTCAAAACTTTCTTTTTCAAAAAGATGATAATTTCAAATTTAAATATAATGAAAATAAAAAATAATTTTTCAATTTTTTTTGCACCGTTTTAAAAGATCTCAATGAGATCTATCAAACAAGATCCATATTAGTAGAAAAATTATTTGCGTAAACACGTGATTTTTGACCTTGAAATTACCTCTTTTTTTTAAAGTTACTTTTTTCTAAAAGTGGACCGGCCTCTAATGCTGCGTGCGCGCCTACAGAAATGCGGACCCAGGAGTGCTGTACTAGTGCATCTCCGCACTACACATGTAATGCGGTCAATCCGGCTGTCCATCTCGACAATGGATGGCTCGGATTTTCATTCAAACAATGAACAGCTAAGATTTATAGGAGTTCGAATTAAATTTAAGCCGTTCGTGTCGTGATGGACGGCCGAATAGACCACACGGTATAGTGCGACGGGTGCACTACATACCCTCTGATTCCCACAAATGCCACTACGCTCTAGAAACGCGGAACGTGGGAAATGACGCCCTTGGGCCTTGGCCCCTTCTCTTCTGTCTTGGGCACCAAGGCAGGCTCCGCATACATATACTACAAATTATTTACACGAGTATCATGTTTCTAATATTCGAATTGTTTGTTTTATACCCCCATCGTGATGGTTATGTATATGGGTGGGTGGAGACTAGGGAGTCATTATTCGGCGGAGTACCATTTGGCATTGCATATGTGGCACTTTCAATCATTTACGTAGCGACAAATCATGCAGTATAAACATTATTGTTCACTATTGTTTGGTGGTTGACAGATAATGAGTGTTTCACATTATGTAGTGATGATTCTTTATTTTCAGAGAGTACCACATTGCTTAAACCGAAAAAGACATTTGCCTTAGATACAAGGTTCGAGAAGAGTGGTGCTATTTGCACCGATGAAAAGGGGAGGGAAACGGTACCGACCGCCGCGCGCGGCGGTCTCCGGCCACCGGACGGCCGATCCGAGCCGTTCAAAAATTTTAAAAAAAAAAACGGAGGTTACATATACACGAAAAATAGGGTGTCTAGATCAAGCACCCTACACACATCGGATGCCGTTGATTCCCGCGTTGGGCCCCTCGGTTTTTTTTTAAAAAATTTTTGAACGGCTCGGATCGGCCGTCCGGTGGCCGAAGACCGCCGCGCGCGGCGGTCGGTACCGTTTCCCTCCCCTTTTCATCGATGCAAATAGGATTTCTGGTTCGAGAAAACCCCAAGCTTTGGGCTAGACCGTCAATAGCATATTTTCCGAAAATTCGGGATCGTACCCACAGAGAATCGAATATAACTTAAATCGGATTGAAGGCTTTATATGATGGATTGTGGCGTTTAAGACGGTCAACTTGGTTTTGCTTTAGAATATGGAAAACTAAGGCAAAAGACTAGAAAAGTAGTTAAGGAACATAAAAGAGGCAAGTCTAGGGATCATCTATCCATTAACAAAGGCCGTTACTGGTTCTCGAATATAACTCAAGTAAGAGTCACGACCGCGCACTCACACTCGGAAGATTTAGCTTTAAAAGACTACGTTTAACAAAAGATGTGATTAACCGGAATTAAATCAACCTATTTTTGCTAATGTATCTAACTCGTAGGAGGCCACGAGCTCTCTGTACGTCGCTTGCCAAGACCGCAACAACCCACTAAGGAGTTAACACCCCTTGCTTAGACCAAAATGGCTAGGTTAATGAAATTCCGAAAACCATGATTTTAAGCCCAAGAGGTTGAGAACCAAGTAATCACCTAAGTCCTCAGGAAAGATTACCTCGAGACTTAGCCAAACGATTACTCACGCATAGCTAAAGCACAAAAGAAAGCATAAAAACAAAACATGATTTTTTAACCAATGAAATCGAAAATAAACTTAATATTAATAAGGATCCAAGCCGTAGTTACAACTTTAATAAGTGAGAAATTAACAAACGAGAATTACTTACTTGAGTTCTATGAAAATTACACTAAGAAAAGCTTCAAAGTCATTAATGGAGTCTAGGACCAAAAGTTGTAATGAGCTAGCTTTCAAAAGGAGAGAGATAGAGCCCCTATTTATACAAAGTGGATTCCTCTCTCACAAAATATCTGAAAATATCATAGAAAATGCAACTATCCCATAAGTGGAAAGTCCAAAAAGCAACAAATATCTTGCCGAAGGCTCGTGGTATCGATACTTATTATGGAATGTATCGATACCACGCTGCTAAACTTGAAAAGGGACTTTCCCCGTAGTGATCCCATATCGATACGGATTTAGGCCGTATTGATACAACAAAACCTGTCTTCCCACGAAGCCAACCCGTATCGATACAGATTTACAGCGTATTGATACGCGGCTACTTTCTCCAAATCTTCATGGCAGCCTCCAAGACTTGGCACCCAACGGCTCACTGGCTTGCCCAATGCTTCACGCCTTCGATCTTGGGTCATCCTGGCTGAAGTTCCACCAGGCGTGGATACTTGAAATCACTTGGGGGTTGGCTAGCTATCAAAATACGCCTTTTAAGGACGTTTTACCTAAAACACTCAACAAACTACCTTACAAGCAATATTGAATAAAAACGACAAAATATAAATAAGAACACTACTAACTAAAGGACTTAAGCACCACGATCAAGCAATCTTATCACACATGACAAAGGCACTGATACTCCAGGAGTACTCAATAATTCGCCATAGGTGAATGTGCTAAAATCCTCCTGTGATGCTTAACATGGGGGTATAGAATAGGATTGAGTTTGATGTGATCTAGTCTGGCGATTCAAGCTATATTTGTTTGTTTATCATCTGTACAATAAAATTTTGAAAAAATACAGATAAAATTTTGACTGCACATTTCTCTTGTTAATACCAAATTAAAAAGAGACCCAGTTTGGTTAGTGTCTACTTATATTAGGATTCAACATGACAAGGAATACCCTAACATGGATTCTGATAGGGTCCAAATCATTTTACTCCATCCAAAAAGACTATCTATTCTAATATAATAGCGTTTGTGCCCGTTTGATGCATGGGACCACCGTTATGTGGTATCCCAAATTTATTTTCACCGCACATGTTTTTCGGTGCATAAAGTGAGACTAATGCTAGCTTGCATCGAATATGGGCCAAAAAAAATATTAAACTATCTTTTTTATCATCTAGCGTTGTGCCCGTTTGATGCACGGGACAAAAAAATAATTTGTGCGGGGCTCGACACTTTGTAGTGAAAACCACACAAACGTGTGGTGGAGAGATAAGTTGGGCCACCACATAAAAATGTCACTGGAGCATTAGATTATTTTTTCTTAATTCTCCTAAAATTTGATCTCCCTCTCTCTCTCTCTCCCACGTCCCCCCTCTCTCTCTCCCTCTCCCTCCCAATTTAAATTTAAACAAATTAAAAGAAAATCAAAACTCTAGAAAATTAGGAATGGAAGTTTGAAGGATTGGTAGTCCTATGATCGAAGTGCCGCATTGATCATCCATGATGAGAGGGCTGATTCTTCTCGCCGTGTAGACTGTCGCCTCACGGTCCAGCCTTCCTCTTGAATCGGCTTAGAGTAGTTGCACAACAAACAACTCGTTAGTGCCGTGTAGACTATTATCTCGTGGTCCAGCCTTCCTCTTGAATCGGCTTAGAGCAGTTGCATAGCAAACAACTCGTTAGTGACTTCCACCATAAGGACACTCCGCCTCTACTAGGGAAGTACATACTAATAGAAGCCGAAGGAGTACCACTTGAAGGATTCCATCGTCTACTTTCTATGGCGAGAGTGACTTTACCGCTAAGCACCTCGTGCTTAATCATTTCGTGCTCTTCAGCTCTTTCATGCATATGCCAAATAAAGCAAGCAGCCCGGGGTCCCACATAATTGTCTAAGGATCCTTCTCAGATCTCATACTTAACAGATATATGAAGAGTGCTATATCCATCTCCGCCACATACCGTCGACTGAGTCAAATTGCCTAGAAGGGCTGAGCTTACTCTAGCACCACTTGGCCCGATAGCCGGGTGCCGTTGTTACACAGGGTGAGCTCAAAAACCCCGTAGCCCAGCTTGTCACGGCCCATATATGCTATAGCTCACATCGCGTACAGGTGATTAGCCCAACAGCTTGTTTGGGTTCTGGGCTTATCCAAACGTTCTGACTGGAATCCAAATATATATTCCGCACTCCATAGTCTCCTTTGTGTGTGTGTGTGTGTGTGTGTGTGTGTGTGTGTGAGAGAGAGAGAGAGAGAGAGAGAGAGAGAGAGCATTGAGCTTGACTGCTTTCGCAGTATCAAACTTCATACTAAGAAAGAGATCAGCCAAAGAACAACAATCAGCTTTGGTCACACCTTGCTTTCTTGCATTAAATATTTCTATTGCAGCAAATACTGCCCCGGAAAACCTACTAATTTACCACCACAATACGTTCCGCTTTTCCTAAATCGATAACCTGTTCGATGATATGTACGAAATAAACATCAAGAGAAATTGATTTTCACAACTTTCGCTTCGTTCATCTCTTTAGTTTTCCTCCTTTTTGTGAATGATTTACAACTCAAACTGCACGTACTGTCACTAAAGTCGATTCCCGACTGTTAGAAACCAAAAGTGCAGGTCTCTCAATCTTCGAGCATAAAGGAAGACGAAGCATCTTCGAAGGTCTCCTCTAAATCAGTTGAACCAAATCCACGCCCCCTTGTGATAGCCTGCAAGTTCCAAAACTTTAAATTCACTCAGGTTTCATGAATACATAAGGCTCAAACAGAATGTTACCAACCTTTTGACAAACAAACACTTGGTTAGTTTCACTGCTACAATCAACATATCCGCTGTTTACTGTAAGACCCACAAAATTCTTCTCATTTGTGTGGCCCCTAAAAACATAAACCTGAAAACATCACCCCACGAAAGAGCCCATTAGTGAACTTATTATGCTTCAGTGAACTTCTCAAAAGAATAGTTTCAACCCACCGAAAAGTACAAGTGCTGCTGTCAGTTCTAACTAATACTACAAATGCAAAGAACCCAAAGCCAAACTGGAAATGGACCCAAAAATAAGATGAAGGAAAACATGAAGGGCAAAGAAGAGAGTAGATCCCACTGACGTGTAGCCTAAAGGGAGGATCCATTAGAAGCATATATTAGTATGTTCATTACGGGTCATAACTCATAAGCACACATTGCAGACCTTGGAGTTTCTTCCTACTTTCTCGGATTCAATTCTTTTGCAGGAACTTGGAGTTTCTTCGTACGTTCTCGGATTCAATTTTCTTGCAGGAACTTTTCTAAAAACTATGTGGCGGGGCAAGCCTAAGAAATTCTATTAAACAGTTCAAAAACTCTTTCAGTCCATACCATATACAATCTCCATCTAATTATGTAATCATTGGTTTCCGCAAGAACAGGCTTTCTGTGCAATTATACTCCAGAATACTTGGCATAACCGTATAGACCAAGTACTTCTCCTCTCTCGATACAATAAATTTACCTCCCTTCCTCTCGAGTCAGTTGAATTTGCTCCATGACTTCAAAATTCCTACTAGGTTACAAAAACAGAGGATGCTTTCTCAAGTGTTTGTGCCAAAACAATGCCTAAGCTATGAAATCTTGTACATATACTTAGCCTCGAATCGCAAACAGAAAAACATTTCAATGGCATTCTACTTAACGATAAATTGTTTCATATCCCGCAATCGTAGTGTGCTATCAGTTAATGCAGAAGCAACCTCATTGTTGGATAATAGCTTACGAACAAATTTCGTGCACCACTAAACACATGGACTAGATGGCTAGTCTCTCTGAAAACATACTCGTGGATATGACGGTTGTAGAGTTACGCGTACCTCTTCAAAAGTAAAATCAAAACATAGAAAACATGCTCAATGTCAATATATATCTTTGAGGGGACAGGGATGGCCCAGATCAAAACACCTATTTTGCGAACTAACATCCCCATTTTACCATGGCATATTGTGTCTGCAATTACTTCTACTAATGAATTTAGCTTCTAAAAGCCATCCACTACAGAAGGAATGAATTTAGCTTCTAAAAGCCATCCACTACAGAAGGATTAAAATACACATGTAAGCATGCATCATTTGCAAATGCGCCTCAACAACCAGTGGCAGACACAAGGGGTGCCGGGAGGTTCCCGGGCTCTGCACAATTTCAAATATTAGTGTATATTATAGTAGTTTTCAAATTAATTTAGAAAAATTCTATGATATTGGCCTCTGCAACTCACTTGGGTGAAAACAATATCTTGAAATTCCTACATTTGAGCGGAGAAAACCCCTAAAATTTCAAGTTGATCATTTTCAGGTCGCATTTTTTAAACTTAAATGTCAAAAAGTACTAGCAGTACTCAAAAGAACCAACCCTTGTAATTATTTCAGATCATACCTAAAAGGTTAGAGTGACACAGCAATGTTGGCACTATCCAGATTGGAGGCAGCATAGGCACCTTCTTTTGTTTCTTTTTGAATTCATAATGTGGGGCCAAGCTTCCATTCATGAAGGAGTAGATACCCGTGTCTCGAGGTCTTTAAGGATACCAAGGCGCAGAGGTGTCGATATAAACATCATCAGTGTAGTATACGCAATTTGCTTGGCACCCAGGAAAATTTGAAGCAGTCACGGATAGAGAATAATTATCACCTAAGAACAAGGCATCATCACCTAGACTATTGATCTCAACCCACTCCTTTGCAAATTGTTGATTCCCACCACTGCTGCTGCCGCCACCGCCGCCCCTGCCGCCTAAAAATCCCAACTTAAATATTTTTTAAAACTTGAAGTCACCCATCGTGCCGGACGACCCTTCTTTTTAAGAAACCTCTCAACAAGGAGCAAGTCTTTCCCAGTTGACAACACCACAATGTAAGCCTTAAAAGGATATGCTTCCGGGCAGTACGATTTACCACCAATTTTCCTTTAGGTTTGCTATAATCTCTAACATCAAGATATAGTACACCAGAATAGTTGTCCAGGACATAAAACCTTCCCTGATGGTATATGGCATCTGAATAGAGTACCCCTTTTATGTAAGTCCAATGTTTGCCGCGGCCTGGTTTGATGTAGGCCAAAGCATTGCACATACTATAAATTGCAACCACCACAAATTCATCCGAAGAGGGATCCCCACGACAAAACAACCTTTTTAAGGTCATACTCATATTTTAAAGTATGTCTCATGGCGGGATTGATATTGTATGGTTCACGGTTCACCTTAGGTAAACTCAGGGTCCTGCCAGAGAAGGGGTTGAGCAGTGTAATGCCCAAGTCCTCCTCATTCACAGTGGCCAGCCATCCGTGTGAAGAACCGCAACACCGCCGACGATAAGGAACTCGCAGCTCCAAACTACTGAGAATCTTGTTCTCAGTAACGCTGTACAATCTCCGGCGATAGTCCCCTGCTTCCTTTGCTTCCGTCTTCTGGTCGGGTGAGTGTATCAACAACATTGGGACCACCTGTGTTCAGGATATAAATTGTAAAGTTCTCTCTCTATACCATGCAGCTTAAGTTTTTACATGAATCGGTAGTTACCAATATGGTTTACGAGCAAGAGCAGTAGATATCTACTGTATTCGAACTTTACTGCCAACATAGTGAATAAAATATTTGCACGCATTTAGCCCGTTTGACTACATGTGCAGAAACTTGATGAAAATATAAATACTAGTATTTTTTTTTTTTTTGATAAGTAAATACTAGTAAATTTACCATCTCTTTAGCAACTTAAGCTTTAGATGAGCAATCGAATAACCTGTTTGTGAATCTCTCTCTGTCGATGATCTCTTTGATGGTTGGCGGCCAAAAGACATGGCTTGCAGACAGCAGTGAAGCGGAGGTACTCAGAGAGTTGGTATATATGGTGGAGGATCAACTCCAACAGTTCCTCCGGCAAAGAGGCCCAATCTGGTGGTGGCGATGACGACGATGAGCGTGCACTTTTCTTTATCTCAAATTCAAAAACCGTACCCATATCTGTTAATTGTGATACAGAAAATTCGATAATATTCCAAAAAAACTAGTAGCATCCCCAACCCACACAGAGGATTAAAACAAAAAAATTATATTTCAAAAGCAAAATTAGAGGATTTTACTACTTCACCTCCAACCATACATTCTCTCTATTTTCATCATCACAAGTAGCAATATACACTTGTGAAATATATTTCTTTTTATCAGTACAAATATACATGTGGTTTAAGGCCTCTGGGCCCATCACAAATTCTGCGTTCGCCCCTGCTCACAACTCTGTTTTACAAAGACCAGACTACACTATGGCTCAATCCAAACAAAGTAATTCCCAAAAACAGACAACACGGTTAAAGAACACCACTTTATAGGTCAACTCATGAGATTGAGCTAAACTGCAACGAGAAAAGAGGGAAAATTTTGGGAAAAAGAACAGATAGGCTCACAGTGAACGCATAACAAAACCCTAGAGAGCTGCACCTATTCAGTGCGTAAAAGATGAATTTACTTACGTGGGTGAGGATGCAGAAACAAGAATTGAATTTGAACGGGACGAGAATTCGGTTTTGGAGGTTTCAGAAGGGCTCGTCGGGATTTTCTGGGGGACAAGAATTCGGTTTCGGAGTGTTTGGAAAGAGAGAGAGAGGTGAAATTTTGCTGAATAAGAGCAAGTATATCAATAGTTCGTGGAAATGGCAGGTAAACAGTGGAGAAATGTATTTTTGCTGCCTTTTTTTTTTTTTTTGACTAAAACATCACACCAATGTTCTGAATATAATACTCTTCATCTATTAAAATATGACAAAATATGACATTTATAGTATTATAATATAAAATACAAACAAGGACAGAAGGGAGGAGAGAGAGCATGTCAGTTTTGTAAAACAATAATAAAGTAAACGGTACATAATGAACAGTGCTTAGTTATTTCTCCCGAACCATTTTAGAAAGGAGTTCTGCTACCGGTACAGATTTTTGTGCACAGATTGTGCACAGATTTCGTTATGGGACCCACCACGGGTCCCACACAAATCATCCAAGCCGTTCATTAAATGTAAAACATTTTTTCAAGGGTCCCCGTAAAAAATAAGCTCAATCCAATACCTATAGGTACTTCATCCAACCATCTAACTTTTCATTCAGATTTTCGGATAATGAAAAGTTATACGATTGGATCGAGCATCTATAGGTATCGGATTGAGATTATTTTTTACGGGGACCCTTGAAAAAATATTTTACATTTAATGAACGGCTCGGATGATTTGTGTGGGACCCGTGGTGGGCTCCACAATAAAATCTGTGCACAAATTGTATGTGTGTGTAGCATTTCTGTTTAGAAAATGCATTTTACCTCTGCGTTTTGCTAATCTGCTGCACTGCACTTTTTTGCTCTACGTCTCTACTTTACCTAAACTTATGCATATGCCTACTCTGATGTTGATGCTCTAAAACTCGGCTTTTGAAATCCAAAAGTGCTACATACAATACCAAACATCTCACGTATACGGATACCTGGGGTTCACATAACGGTTTCGATAGACCAGGGGGAGTCTGAATTTTTAATGAACTCTTGTTTCGGAGATGCAAATCCAATTTTAACATGACCTCCTTCCGTATGTGTACGAAAATGATATACGAAAATTTATCATAGCTTTCTTTGATGCAAAATCGAGCATCTAGTACGGCTATTGTCATTTCTCGCATCATTACTTAAGTCTTTTGATTTGGATTGACAAATGAGATCATGCTTAATCCAACGATCCAATTTTTTTTTTTGGAAGATGTAACGATCCTAATTTGAGAGGGTTAAGGTCCAGTCCAGTATTTCTTACCTCCAGTCCGGTCCAGTATTGGGCCTTTGTGGGCCCCTTCCGGGTTCACAACAATGATCGGAATCGTTCATTATGTAGAGCTCATTGAGAATGGTATCCACGCAAAAAATTAGCTTGATTTAACATCGATAGATACATAAACAAAACAGATTTGTACAAGAAAAAATGCGATGGCAAAAATTAAATTGAAACTCATAATTTTTCATTTTTTCTTGTACAAATCTGTTTCGTTCATGTATTTATCGATGTTAAATCAAGTTAATTTTTTGAGTGAATACCATTCTCGACGAGCTCTACATAATGAACGATTCCGATCATTGTTGTGGACCCTGAATGGGCCCACAAAGGCCCAAAACTGGACCGGACTGGAGGTAAAAAATACTGGACTGGACCTTAACCCAATTTGAGATTGCGACAAAACAGCACAAAACTAGTGCAATTGCTCTATTATAAAACAGAACGGTGTGGGAACAAATTGTTACAACGGTTAACTCAGATTTGTTTGATCCAATGGTTGATATGTGCTCTCCAATTCTCTTAAGAAAATGCTCACAATCTTTCAAATATTTCACAAAATGCCATCTCTTCTTTTTACCCAACTTCTGTTGTTGGCATAATAAAAAAATATTTTCAACTCCTGTCGTTTGGGTCCCCCCTTCTCTCTCTCTCTCTCTCTCTCTCTCTCTCTCTCCCTATCATCTTTCGAATTCCTATCGAGGTCTACAAATCCCGTCAGAAGTTAGGTCAAGAAACATTCCTTTGGGATTTTTGATTTATTTCGACGAAACTGGTTGAAAAAAGCAGTGTAAAAACTGGGCCAATAAAGCTCCGTGAAAGCAAAGGTAATGGGTCTAACAAATAAACAATTTTTTTAAAGCCGTGGGAAACATTTCTTTGGGATTTTTTTTAGGAGTTTTTTGGTGTCTGCTTCTTTCCAGGGGTGCAAGCAGTGTTTAAATTTCAATCTAGCTGCTATTTCGAGTGGAATTTGTGTCTGTTTCGAGTATTCAAGAAATTTGGGTGATTTTTTTGGTGTGGGTGGGTGGGCGCAAGTAGTGTTTAAATTTCAATCTAGCAGTTATTCCGGGTGAAATTTGTTCCTGTTCCGAGTGTTCAAGAAATTTGGGTGATTTTTTTGGTGTGGGTGGATGAGTGTGTTGTTAAATGTTATACATAATCGAGTTTTGTTATTTTGACTCATCTTGACGTTCCGTTTTGAATGCTAGTTTAGCAGTGTAGTCCGCGCCCAAGTCTATGTGATTTCATACCCTTCTTTTTCTTTTTCTCCCTTTCTTTTTCTATTATCATCGGGTTGCCCGTGCCTACATGCGTAAAAATTGATGCAAGTCTGGGCAAAAGTTGAACTTCAGAATAGTAACTCCATGGGTACATAATTTTTAGCAAATTGAGCCAATTCCAATCGAGATGGGTAATGCCGTAGGCACGGGCAAGCACAATGCCTCTGGTGATTGCTTACACTGAGGTATTTCAACTAAAGCCTAAGTTCTCTGTAGCCTTTTTCGATAGCTTGTTTTTTTCTTGCTGTCCGAACTAAATTTTTTTACTCTTTATATGGTTAATTTATGGCATTTGATAACTATTAGTGATTGAAGTTACATTGAGATTTTTGATTTATGGGTTCTAATATGTTCATTTCTGCAAATGGGTTTAATGTATGTGGTGGGAGATCCATAATAGTGCTATTTCAACTTTTTTACTTGGTATTTACTGAGATTTCATAAGAAAATTGATAATTTTTTGTAGCTAGCTTAAAAGTTTAGTTGGGGTAGTGCCGTAAACACGATTAATTCTCTTTCGTGCCACTAAAAAGAGCATCACATACTACATACATGGCCGGCCCAATGGTAAAGCCCAAGAGGCTGCCGCCTTGGGCCTCCATATTTTGGGTCAAAATGGGGCACTCCTTCTTAGATAAGTATATATATTTTATGTATGCAATTATATGATATAAACTCCTTTGGTGGTTCAATGATAATGTGTTTGCTCTCCCACATAAGATGTCTAGGTTCAAATCTTAGTAGGGTACTTTTTTAAAGTATTTTTTTTTCAAAAAAAAAAAAAATTTCTCCTACCACACAAATAGGGGTTGTTGTGATTCAAACCTGAGTCCACTAAATATTATTGCAACTGCACGAGCGATTAAGGCCGAAATATTTACCATGTTGAATCGTGTGAATGAAAATGATATATAGATAAGTATTTCTGTTTATTGTTTTTAAATTATGAAATTTATATAGTGCACTATTCTACCACTTGGCCTAGGGCGTCCAAATAGCTTGGGCCGGCCTTGACTACACACTAATGAATTGATTTAGTGTTTGAGCCACTAGTTAGCAAGTCCAATAGGCACAGACAATTCAAACCGGAGTGCATAATGCCGTAGGCACGGCCAAACATATTATATTTTTTAACACTTTAGCAAACCGAGAAAATGAATTTGAAAAAGTCGTTTTGGCGTTAAAGAGTATACTTGCTCTTCCATGTTTAAATAATAGCTCTTGCTCAGATTTAAGTTAAAAAATCTGAGTAATTAATTAAGCTTCAATTGTACTATGAAGCACTCAAATGAATAAATCAAATTTTAACTGTAAAAAATAAGTGAAAATTTCATTAATGGTAAAACTATAAATTTGAAGGGCGCAAATATATAGTGTTGTAAAACATAAGTTGAGTGTGAATCCCTGTCCTTTTGTTCGAGTAAGAATTTAATTAACTTTCAGTTTGACATATGTTCGAATCAATTAAGGGTTCAGGTGAACTTTATGAGAATTTTACTTAGATTTTTGTTTGAGCGGAAAAAAAAAAAAACGAGGACCGACCCTAGCGAAGCGAATTGATCGTCAACAAACTTAATAAAAGGTAGGTCTCCCCCCTCCCCTCCCCTCCTCTTCCCTCCCTCCTTCCGTCCGTTCTCCTTCTCTCTCCGGCCAGTTGGGTTGTAGGTGGTGGAGTTCCTGTTTCAGCTGTGGGGAGTATCTGCGCAAGGGAGATTCACAGTCATTGACACTGTGGGCCGGTTCGATCGGAGTTGTAGCCCACGAGCGGATTTCTTCTTTGTCCCTCCGTATCCGGAGCCTGCTTGTGTCAGCGGGGGCTTGCCAGAGTTATTTTTCTCCACTGCCCCGTTTCAGGATCCAGTCAGCGGTTGGTTGTCTTTTCTTGGTCGGCGTGCATCGGTGGAGGTTTTTCCATGGTGGTTGTGTTTTGTTTCCTTGTTTTGCATTTATTCATGTTTCCATCATTTCAGTATTGTTTGTCTCTAATTGGGATTGTGCTTCTGGTCGGGGCGGCCAAGTGATAGATTGCTTAGGTCTAGTCTCTAGTTTTGCTACGGTTTTGTTGTTGCCCCTTTGTCACCTGTTTTCCATGGGTTTTTAATGTGATGGTTTGTTGTACGTTTCCCTTTCTTTGTACTCGGATGGATTCGCTATACTCGGATGGATTCGCTGTAATTGCTTTTTATGGTTGTTAATGAAATGTGTTTCGGATAAAGAAAAAAACTTAAAAAAAAGTATCGTGGACTTATGTCTACAACGGGCTTACCATTAGTCGAATGGGCCACTCCTTAATTAGACAAGCTTATTAAGGATCAGTAAGGACAAACTTTTTTCCCATTTTTTGACATGGTCGTTTTAGTTGTTTTTTTTTTTTCCTTAATTTTTATCATATTGGGGTCAAATTTTTATAAGATGTTTTTTGTCTCATCGAAACGGATTGAGCTTTTTTCATCGTCTTATGCGAACTTTTTTCAAAGTTGGTCTACATTTTATTATACTTTTTCAATTCGTTTCATTGAGAAAAAAAAAATACAGTGTAATTTTTTTATCCGAATCTAATAAAAAATTGGAGAAAACAACCTAAAACACCGTGGGAAATAAAGTCTACGAAAAGTTTATCCAAACCAGCCCTATCGCTTGGCGAAAGAATGCATAGCTAGTGCCTAAGAAAGTAAATGGTTGTTGCATGAGGGGTGTTACTGATCCCCGAACTTTGTATTCGCTTTAATAGTTTAATCTATTTCTATTTTGGGTACAAAAGTAGAGCGACAAAATCAATATCCTTTCTTCCACCAACCCAACACATTTTTTACAAAATCAATATCCTTGTGGGTTTTCTCGTCTCTAGCTTGAAACTGTCTTTGATCCTTTTAATCTTTGTAATTTGTTTCCAAAGATCAATAAATTTTTCGCCGTTAAAAAAAAATAGTTCAGTGAAACTTGACATTTATGAACTAAAAGAAGTAGTGGTCCATAACTTAAAGCTTAGCAGAAACACTTCCTGAATCTCATTTTATAGTTTTTACAAAATTAATCTCTTTAAAATGGTATAAATTATTTTGGAAATTATGCGAGAATATGCTTTGTTTTTTTATAGGGGTTTTTTTAAACTAAAATTATGATGCTGAAGAAAATTAATTTTCACATTCACTTGTAAATCTTAACTTCTTATCACATGTCTTTCTTATTCATTTATTTAACATATTTATGATAATATCCTTTTACAGTTTTTTTTTTAACGTGTGATAAATTCATGAATTATTTACTCCCCTTGGGACGATATCCAACTTCGATGTATTCGGGTTTTTTTTGATATAATACAACTCCTACCATTTGACAAAAAAAAAATGAATAAACACAAAGAGAGTGCATACGATGAAAGGAGAGTACAAAACTTATCATAATGGAGCCAAGTCATGGTTAGGGCGAATAATGGCGTAGAACCAACCAATTAGTAAATCGTTCAAGTTTGATTCAAAAAACTTAGTGAGATCCATTCAAAACATGTTCACATTTGATTTTTATGAAGTACGGAGCCAACTTTAAAGGATCTTCTGATGGAATTGATATCGCGTACGTAGCTTTAATTTTTTTGAAAATAACAAATCAAACAAGCTACGAGTTTGATTTCAAAACCTGACGGACTTCGAAACATATCCAACTTCATTTTGCTCGTATTATAAACTGATATCTACCCAAAACAAACACGAACTCAAACGCGAACAAACAGTTTAATTTGGTTCGCTTATTTGCCCTAGTCGTAGTGTCAAAGCAGGCATGTGAGACGGAGATAGTTTCAGTCAAGCGGTGTTGTACTACCTTTGGCAGAGCTGCAGAAATTAACAAAAACGGTGCAAATCATGGAAGCAATGAGAACATCCAAAATCTAGTTGGTTGGTGAGTTTGATTCTTGAGGTCGGGGCGGCAAGAAAGAAATTTCTTGTTAATTTTCTAGTCGTAGTGCGGCTTGAGGCCTTCCTTTCACCGAAACGAGAAGAGAATTAGTTGTGGTGAGCGTAAGCTGACGCGGACCTCTAACCGAAACGAAAATGCGAAAAGGAGGAGAGGGCGGGGACATTAAATGGAAAGGTCCCATGTGAGATTGACCTCACAGTGACACACCCATCCTCCGCAATCGTTTTGTATATAGTGTACTAGAGTACTATTCTGTGAAAACTGCAGTATCGATATTAAACTGCACCATCCACAATTACTACACACAAGGCTTTGGAATTAGGGGTAATGGGACCATGTACATTTTTATGTATAAATTCGGCAAATTGCACAGAGAGACAAAAGGAACACTCATTGCTTTTGGGCAAGTGGAGAAAAATCCCTTTTTGTAGGTTTGGGTTTCTAGGGTTTTGTTCATGATATTTCTCTTTCTTCCTCTGTTTTCTTGACAGCAGTACATGCAGGGGGAGAGAGAGTGTGTTGCAAAATAAAAAAATAAAACTACAAATGCGATTTGAAAACACAACATCATACAGTTTTGTGTCTGGAATAGTTCGGTGCACGTGGACTTATGTGAATCAAATGGCTCCGGATACGTACGGACTGTGTCCGAAATTGTGTTGATAGTAGTGGGAGGGTCGAGGGTGGGTATCGTGTCGTGCGATCTCGTGTTTGTGTCAGAATTCTCTCAACTCTAACCTAACTTGTATAGCTTTTCGTGTTATCATGTGTGACATATTTGTGTTTCCGTGTCAGAAATAGCCGACCCTAATCCGCTAATTTCGAGTCCGGTTCATGTCTTGTTATCGTGTCCTTTCATAAATTCTCACCCACGTCGTGTCATGTCGTGTCATCTCGTATTCGTGTCAGAATTCTCTCAACTCTAATCTGACCTGTTTAGTTTTTTGTGGTATCATGTCGTGTCATTTTTGTATTTTGTATTAAAAATAACTGACCTAATCACGCTAATTTTGTGTCGAGTTTGTATAGTGTTGGAAATTCCCATCCCCAGGCCGGAGGGGTCAAAGATGCACTTGCACCGTGTGAAGAGAACAGTCAATTAAATTGGTCAAAGGTCATCATAGTTTTCTTACGTTTTGAATTTAATGCAGCACAGTCCGGTAATAATGGATTCGATTTCGTCATCTTTGCACGCTGCTGATGAAAAAATTAACAGAAATATAAGGGTGGGTTATTTTAAACTTACGACCAAAAAATACAACGAAAAGTTAATGCTTTGTTCTTTTTGCAATTTAAAAAGAATTTTTAAAAAAATTCCCTATAGATTCCTTTTATATTTTTCATACTTTTAACATTTCTCTCTCTATCTCTCTCCACTTATTACCCCTACTATTTTTCAAAAAAAATTTCAAATTCCAGTCCAAACAAAGCATAAATAAAAAGTTACGAAAAGTAAAAAATATCTAATATGGTTTGTGCTATTTCAACCAATCAAATTGAAAGTTGGGTGAAAAATAATTTTGAGGTTTGAGATAATTAAGTTGGAGGGCGTAAAGAGAAATGTTGCGGCCACAAATTCAGACATAAATGTGTTTTGAAAGATCTAGTATGTGTGAATTCAACACATCAATTTTTTTATTTTTATCAGTCAACACATCAATTATGTTAGAGGTTTTTTTGAAGCTTGTTTCGCTTTTTTCTTTTTGATCCAAGCTTGTTTCGATTTGATTTGTCACTTCCCGCGCATATTATGATTTGCATAAGCAGGTCATATCACATGGTCAGATTGATACATGTTTCAATATTATAAGCAACAAACCGGTGTATTTTATTGGCTCCTTTTCATCCGATACATTGTGTATGCATGTACTCGTTAAGAAATCACATAAATCTTTGTGTCGCGCTTTCTTTGTGTATTTTAGTCGATAGTTTTCCGTTCGAGAGTCCATTTGATTCTGAGTCGATCCGCGACAATATGAAAATGATAAATTTTTCTTGTCCCACTATAGGTTATGCTGATTCTAAGCTCAACTTGAGGTTTAGACCAGATTCAACCAGAGCTTGAAGTGTGGAATGATAACCAAAATATGATACGGAAAGCCTTGTGATTTCTAAGAAATGGTTGTATAAATACGCCACATCATTAGGTATAGTAACCTTGATGAAACCTTCAACAAATTAGATATTAAATCAAGAGATTTGAACAGGTAGGCATGAGAAAGCAACTAAAAGGCTTTGTCTCTAAGAGGTCGCAAGTTCAAATCCCACGAAGGCTGAACATTCTAAACCTTGAGACCATTGAAGGTTTGGACGCACGACTATTTACTTCAGGGTCTTGAAATTAGTTGAAGTGCGCGCATGGGAGGATCCAGGAATCTAGTCTAGTGGAATACCTTATTAATTATAATCATGAATTTTATTTTTCTTGTCGGCCACAATAATATCATGCTAAATTTAGACATTCATTACTAAGGAGTATATATAAACTTTATAATGCATACTATTCAAAAAAAAAAATCAAAAATGAGCACAGGAACTTAGACAAAAAATTTAGCATATGTTTTTCAGTCATGACATTGATAAATTTTTAGAATAATCGACATAGTTTTATTAAAAAAGATAAATCTCCAAAGGGACAAATAGTTTATAAAACAACAATTAAAAACAAACCATTCAACGAAAGTTTGAAGTATAAAATTAATTCTACGTTTGAATTTTTGAGATACAGTGTATAAGTGTACGCTAAATATATTAGGATCCTTAACCCACGTGTCCCCATTTAAGTTCATCTATAAACATGCGCGCAAACTGACTCAAACATTCATTTATTAAAAAAAAATTGAAGAATTAGTTAGCTCATCGATTATGCTTTTTTATGTTTTGGAAAGAATTAAAGCAAGAAAACCCTGGATGCAAATGGAGACAAAAATAGGTCTCAAAAACCAAGGAAACAAACTCTCACCATCCATCCTGTCCCTGCCTTAATATCCGAAAATGACACATCAGCCCTATCTTAAAGGAGGCACCCAAAATGTACCCTCCTCATCAACCTTTCATTTCATCCTCTGAGTATTCAAACTGTTTTGTATATATAAACAGGTCCACCCCATTCCTCTTCTCTCACCCCCATCTCTCTCTCTCTCTCTCTCTCTCTCTCTCATTCATGGCACTGTCCCAGCAAAAAGCTTTATAAAAACCCTAATACCCATTTCCCTTTCACCCACTTTCTCTCTCCTACAGATGGATCTCTTGGTCAAAGAACAGCTTTTCCTCATGTTCATGGCTCACTGTTTCGGTCAGGGTTGTGGTTTAAGGGATCAAGAAGTACTACAACAAATGTGAGACGAGCCATGGCTCTATCCCCTCTGAGCTTATTCTTGTATGATTTTTTATTTTTATTTTTTAACTTCACGACAGTCTTTCGAGGTTTCTTGACCTTGCAAGTCCGTGACCACGGTCTAAATCCTTGGCGCAATTAAAGTTGCATATTGTCCAGTGAAGACTTGTGGAAGTTGTTCTCTCTCGTCTATCCCTCCTGAGCTCTCTTTCTTCAAACTTAATGGTAGGCTTTGTTTCTTACATGGAAGTTTTTTTTTTTTTCATTTTTTTTCGGTTGTCTATGTAGCAAGAGTCAAGAAAATGTATTGTTTCTGTAGATCAATATATATCTCTGATTCTCTGGAAATATATCGCGGGCGATGAATGTAATGTGTTTGGCAAGTAAAATGTGAGAGATTTGTTGTTCGAGTGGGAGGATGATTTCTTCTTTTCTTTTCAATTTTCCATCTCCTTTCAACTCGTGATGTTGTTTTGGAGATCGTTTCGCAAACCATCTCTAATCATGCTCATATCCCTATGATAAGAGACCTAATTCTCTCTTCCAAAGTTTCATATTCTCTTTGTCAACAACTCTTGAGGCCACCTCATTCCATGCGTAAACGTGTGAAACGGCTGTGGGAGGAACTATAGGGATTAGTTTGAAGTGCACGCAAACTGGCCCGAGAGACCCTAGATTACCCAAAAAAGTTCCATTTTTATGTCTCTATTTTGAGTCTCTCTGTATATGGAGATTGGAGACTTCTCAAAAAATCCAGACTTGGTTGTTGGGCTAAATAATCCACCTTGGATTATTTTTTGTCATTATTCAAAAAAAAATTCGCATTTGTTAGTTTTCCGTTAATTTTTTTGAGGATTATTACTTCGTCGTGACGAAAGAAATCTAAAAAGTAAAAAATTATAACCGAAACTCAATTTTTTGGAATAAAGACAAAAAATAAGCCAATTAGCCAATTTTTTCGTCATTATTCAAAAAAAAATTAAATTTTGATTATAAATTTTTACTTTTTAGATTCCTTTCGTCATTACGAAGCAATAATCCTCAAAAAAACTAACAAATGTAAAAAAAAAATTTGAATAAAAACAAAAATTAATCCAGAGTGAATTATTTAACTGAACAACCATCTCTGTCTTAAAAAGTAACATATTTAGGTATATAATTTGTCTCAATATACCAGTCCGGTGTATAGAAAAAGATATTGTCAATAAAAAGGTACAGACAATACCTTTAAAATGAGACCAATGACAAGTATTTTATCAGCAATACTTAAAAAACTTAGAATTGACTTTTTTGGAGGAAAAAATGAGTACGGAAGAGAAATGAATAGGATTTTGAAAAATAGATGGAGAAACGGAGACTTGTGGTGCAGTGTGTGTGTGTGAATAGTGATTTGCACCAAATATACTTGTCACCAAATGGAGACTTAGCACATTTGGGTATTTTAGTTTTGGTAGTGGGTGGAGAGAGAAATAGGGTAATGATTGAAGAAAGGGATAATGAGTGGAGAGAGATAGAGAGAGAAATGAAATTAATAATTGAAAAAATAGGGTAATGATTGAAGAAAGATATATGGTAATGATTGAAAAACAAAGTAAGAAGGTGTTCCACTTTTTAAAAAGTTAACTTTTTTTCAAAAGGAGGTAATTTCAAACTCAAATATAATGAAAATGAAAAATATTTTTTCAATTTTTTTTGCACCGTTTAAAAGATCTTAATGAGATCTATCAAACAAGATCGATATTGGTAGAAAAATTATTTGTGTAAACACATGATTTTTGAGCTTGAAATTGCCTTCTTTTCAAAAAGTTTTTTTTTTTTACAAAACCGGAACACCACCTAAATATGCTAAACGAACAAGGCCAAAATTATTTAGATCTCTAAAATAGAGTCCTCGATTATGGCCCACTTGGGAAAACTTATTATTTTGGTATTTTTGTTCGTTTTTCTAAATTTTTGTTTGAATTATTTCCATTAATTTTTAGAAATAATTATTCGTTCCAGATTTTAAACTTTGACGTTAAAATCATGACATAATCATCGGTTAGGCCCCGTTCCAGAAACCTTCTTAAAAAATAAGCAGCTTATTTCACATTTTAAAACTCAAAAATAATGTAAATGAAAATTAATTTTTTAATTTTTTTTTTGCACCGTATTAAAGATCTTGATGAAATCGATTAAACAAGATTCATATTGGTAGGAAAATTATTTGTGTAAACACATTATTTTTGAGCTTGAAATTGTCTTCTTAAAAAATAAGTACTTATTTTACGTTCCAGAACGGGGCCTAAGATCGATCTAAACCATCGTATTATGTATACGATTCAACATGTTGCAAATAAAATTCTCAAACCCCCGTGGACTAAAAAAATTAAGTATAAAATTAAAACAGAAAAAGAATTTCTTCGAAAGACAAAAAAAAAAAACTTCAAAATCGCTATTTTTTTGTTTCTATCGTCGTCTTATCTGGGTTTTTTTTTTCATCGATTCTTTTTTTTATACTTTTTTGATTCATTTCCTTGACACAAATGATTGCTCCCAAAAAATTTTGATAAAAAAACGAATAAAAGGTCTCCAAAAGCGAATAAATACTAGTAACTGTTTTTATAACCGAAGATAGTTTAGGAGAATTATATTATATGGATTATACTATTACAGAGTATCCCCTTTATGCTCGGTTGTCAGTTGTCACAAAGGAGTACGTCAGAATATCTCCTACAATTGAATGTGGTCCCTACAAATCCTTATCCGTTGATAAAGGAATCATAACCGAAAATTGCTACTCCCCCCCCCCGGCCCCACCTCCCTTTTTTCAGTTTACCCCCCCCTCTCTCTCTCTCTCTCTCTCTCTCCACCGTTTGCTTCTTTTTTTCTTTTTTTTTTTTTTTTTTCTTCTTCAGTTTTTTTTCATTTTATTTCATTTTATTTCTTTTCGGTTTGAATTTTTTTTTTTTAATAATAAGTTCAAGTCTAATTCTAAACTTTGTAAATTAATTGATAGAAAAAAAGTGTTTCGATTGATCATATTTATCCCACTGTTTTCTTATTCTTTTTCTTTTTTCTTTCCGGGTCCCCCATACTTTTTAATTTTTTTTATTTAATTACTTATATCTTATTTATTTAATTTCTATAAATACACCCTTTGTATATTTAAAAATATAATTCAAGAATTAAGTGATTTAATTCTCAATTCAATTAAATCAGAGCAAAGATCGTTTTTTTATTATTTTATTTTAAATGGTCATAATGAATTTTTTGGTTTAAGGCTTTTCAACAAACTCCTTAAGACTCATTATTTAGTTTCAAGACTCTCTTAGGGTGTCCATTGAAAGGTCTTGGAGCCAAAAATTTATTATGACCATTTAGGATGAAATGATCAGAAAAATAACAACTTTACACAGGTTCAAACGGATTGAAAATTGTAACACTTATTTTTTTAATTATATTTTTTAATCTATAAAGGACAAAAAAATAAAAATAAAACAGTCGGATAAACATAATCAATTGAAACACTTTTTTTCTCTCAATTACTTTACAAAGTCTAGAATTAGACTTGAACCTATTATTAAAGAGAAAAAAAAATTCAAACTGGAAAGAAAGAAAAGGAAATAAAATGAAAAAAAAAACCGGAAATAAAAGGGAAAAAAAAGAGAAAAGAATAAACTGTAAAGAAAGAAAGAAAGAAAAGAGAGAGAGAGAGAGAGAGGCGGGGGTAATCTGGGAGAGGGAGGTGGGGCCGGGGGGAGGGGGGAATAGCAGCCCTCGTATAACCCTTTGATTTCCCTCAGTTATGAAATTTTTGTAGGCAACTGGTTTTAGGCCCCGTTCCATAAATTTTTAAAAAAAATAAGCAGCTTATTTCATATATTTTAAATTTAAAAAAAATGTAAATAAAAAATAATTTTTTAAATTTTTTTACACCGTATTAAAGATCTTGATGAGATCTATTAAACAAGATCCATATTGATAAGAAAATTATTTGCGTAAACACATTATGTTTGAGCTTGAAATTATCTTCTTAAAAAATAAGTACTTATTTTACGTTTTCGAACGGGGCCTTAATAACTTTTTCTTATCAACCTCTCACTTATTAGTAGTAACTGACTGATTAATACTAACTAATAACAGGATTTGACTAAGCCTCCCATTCTAATAACGAAATGAACAACTAATTCGTTAATTACCACGCAGACACTCCGATGTGGGCCCCACTGCACAATCCGTACCTCACTGTGAGCACGGAGTATAAATAAACAATAATTCTAATACCACATCCATTTACACACTCATTCACACATTTACACTCACAACAAGTGTTTGCGGGCTCCACCCTTATTATGAGTGTAGGTGTGTGAATGTGTGTGTAAATGGGTGTGTGTGGGTTCTATTCTTGTTGTGAGTGTGGGTATGTAAATGGGTGTGTGCGGGTTCTATCCTTATTATGAATGTACGTGTGTAAATAGGTGTGGTGGTAGAAGGACTCATAAATAAATGGAAGCTTTGGGCGTCATTCCGTATGTAGCTATATTCTAGAGAGAGGAGAGGAGAGATAGACTATTGCGTTCCTGAAGGTGAGATATCTTTCGAGTTTTCATGTTTGTTCGCGTTGTATTTTGCTCTGGTTTTAGTTTTTTTTTCTTTGTTCTCACCTATTTTCAAAAAGCATTTTTCAAAAAATTCCTCCTAAATTCTCTCTATTTCTAACATTTTTCTCTCTATTTCTCTCCACTTATTACCCGTACTATTTTTCAAAAAACTTTTCAAATATCAAACCAAACACTGCATTTAGTTTTGCAATGCAATTGATTTGAAAGAAACAAATATTTACACCGATGGTATAAAGAAATTATTCTTAAAACCCAACCATTAATAAGCGAAGCTCCATCAACCCCACCATTAATAATTTCGAACTAAACCTGTTAGCAAGACGCAAACAAGAAACCCAATGTGCCAAGCGCAAAATTCCACCTAAATGCTTGATCCACACCCCAGCTCACCCCTAACTAGAATAAAAACCCAAATGCAACCTAATTGGGCAAAGCCCATTTGCATATAATGGGCCGGTCCAAACCAAACAATACTAGCACCACTGTTCGCCCGCCGCTCCTCCGCTGTTGCATCCCCGTCGCTGCTCCGCTGTTGCCCTCTGCATCTCTGCTGCAAACCCTAACCCCAAGGCTCCAGGGCCGGCCAGGGGTAAGCCCCGCAAGCCGGCTGGCTCGGGCAACTCCCGGCAAGGAGCAACAAAAAAAAAAAAATTTGTATGTATACAAAAAAAAAATTAGAAATTCAGCAAAAAATATATTTAGGGGCATCATCCAAAAAATTTTGTACAAATTTAAAAAAAAATATATATATGTATGGTTTTCACCTACTTTAAAAAATTATGATACTTGAGAAAATTAGGAGGGTAAAAGAGAGGTTTTTACATACCTGGGGTAAATAACAGATAAAAAAAAATTAGGAGGGCAAATTATTAAGAGAGAAAATTAGGAGGGCTATCAGATAAGAAAAAAAAGAAAGAAAACGAACGCTGTAGCCAAAACGAGAAGGGACGGATGATGTAATTCAAGTTAAATAAAATATAATCTTGTTTTGTTCTTTTTTTGTTGTTGCTTTTATGTCTTTTTTTTATACTTAATAACACTAAACACTAGTGGGCAACGAACCTTGTTATTCGCAATAAAGATTTGCAGACAACCACATAAGGAAAAATTCGTTTGGGCCCATTCTAGATCTCACAAAAATTTAGAAAAATATCCATAAATTTTTTAATATTATTTTATGGGGCCTGTAAAAAATCAGCTCCAACGGACATTAGTAAGTGTTTACTTTTGAATTCATATGGGCGAATTGAACAGTTTCGCCCCAACGAATCCAAAAGTAATACTTACCGATCGACATCCCTTGGAGCCGATTTTTTACAGAGCCCCATAAAATAATATTCAAAAAATTTTGGATACTTTTCTAGATTTTTGTGAGACCCGGAATGAGCCCAAACGCATTTTTCCTTGCGTGGTTCCCTGCAAATCTTTTTTGCGATTATAATTTTCGAGTGGACAACCAAGCGGAAGGTCGGGCTTGGGCAATCCAAATGTCGGGGTGGCACTGCCCCAAGCCATTGTAAACCGCCAACGTTACCACTACATACCGCCGCCCCAAGCGTCGGTCAAAACACCACCCAAGTCAGCCTCCCACAGCCCGTATCAGCCACCCAAACAACCCGTACAACATCACCCGCACCACCATCACCGCTGCTTCAGTCGTCATCCCCAAGCCTAGCTCCACCACGACCCTGAAAGCCAGGACCAAAAGCTAAGGCCCCTTAACCCACCGCCGCTGTTACAGCCCCTCAAATCTCTTCCTAAACCACCTCCGCCACCTCCACAACCCACCTAAACTGCCACCGCCGCTACACCCCTCAAGCAAACATACTGCCTAGCGAAGATTTCCTCCAGTCCGTGTAGGAGGAGCTCCTGCTGCTCCTTGGCGTGTCAAGCCCTTGAACCATCCACGTATGTTATTAACCACACCATTAACTTGTACTACAAACCGATCCCTAAACGCCGTTACTTTGTGCACAATTTGCGATCTTATTGTATTTGGTGCTCTACAAATCTTCGCCCTCTATTGTATACACCCTTACACCATACCTCTAAACATCGTGATCGTGAATAGATAAAAGATACTACATATGGGTACCGATGGCCACACGGGACCCACTCTAGGTCTCGAACAAATAATTCGAACCGTTCAATAATTTAAATATATTAAAGAAAAAACAAGTATATGTGATAACTGATAACAAGTACGCCAATGAACAAATTAATCAGAATGAACAAATTAATGATAACAAGTACACCAATGAACAAATTAATCAAATATATTAAAGAAAAATCTATACTATGTAGTACAGCAGAAGGACGTTTCTCGTGAAGAGATCTGTGGATGCGATAAGTGGCAAAATTTAATTTAATTTGGTTGTCTTGGAATTTTCACGCAACACATGTGACATTGTTATTACCACTCTTGGACATTATCCATATAGAGGGTTACATGCTATTCAAAAATTTATAAGTTACTTATTTCCTTGCATCTGAATAAGAAATTTCGGCGAAGGTGATTTGGATAGTTGATTTCATGATTTCTGAAATTATACATTTCCATAGTAGAATCAAAGCTCTCTTATATACCTATCTCTAAATCTAATGCCAGGGGAGAATCTCTCCTATACGTTCCTTTCGAAAACAATACATGTCCATGTCTCCAATGGAGTAATATATCAAAGGCTCAATGATCTAGCAAAGGAAGCAAAAAATAAGAATCACTCCAGTCACACAGTGAGGTAGTATATTATTTTTTTTTTTTTTTGCCTCTCTATATTTTTATGCACGTACTCTTTTTATTATGAATATATAGATGCACAGTCCGGATCGTATAAGAGATCCCGTATTTTTTTTTAAATGCGAACCTCATGATCCCGATCAAATTTCGATGATCGAAACCATTCAATGTGATCAAAACGTGATTTCAAGGGTCTTTTTAAAAAAGAAATCAGCAAAAAAATATGACCGAAAAGTACTTGATCTGAGCAATTTTCATTAAATGGTTCAATTAAAAACTGCTCAAAACAAGCACTTTTTGGTCATATTTTTTGCTGATTTCTCACGGGGACTCTTAAAATCACATTCTGCATACATTGAACGGTTCGAATCATCAAATTTCGATCAGAAAATATGAATATATATATATATATATATATATATATTCATATTTGAAAAACGAGCTAGAAGACCAGAGGGTCAAGGGATTTTTTACAACGCCCACTCAAGATAAATTTGGAGTGGTCATATACTCCGAAAAAGGTATTTTCCAATGTAATATCTGCTTGGCAATAAAACTTGGATAGATTTTATTGTCTAATTTTTTTCATGGAATTTTGTATGAACAGATCCAAATCAGCCCGCAACTCTAGATTTTTGGATGGTGAAGGAGTTCTTTAGGCCTTTATGACAAATAATTAGAGCCGGATTTTGAAAAATCAAACTCTGGTAAGTGGTAACTTTTATTAAGTTCGAGCATGAGTAAGCCCCTCCTGAATTCTTTTGCTTTAGTTATTAGTAATAATGAGTGATCTTCCCAATATTTCTCTACTCAAAGGGGCGTATCCAGTGCACGAAGCTCCCGCAGGCGCTGGGTTTAGGGAAGATTGATGTGCACAACATTAGCACATTTCTCTACTATCTCCATACTACTATATACTTCTATAACGAGAATGGACATTTCAAATTTATTAGAGCAAATGAGTGACTGTGTAAATAGATGCGAAAGGATCTGTCCCAAAGGAAAAAACATCCATTTCCCTAACGAATTTTCGGGAGAAAAAGGAACCCTTCATAACAGTTTGGCTCAGTTTGGATGCCCGTAATCTTTTGTAGGAATATGAATTTGATTACCAAGAATCAAATTCCTAGTAATTCGATACCCGGAGTAATTTTATTCCGACGTTTGGATTAATTAAGTAATCTTCTCTAGGAATCATTTATTTCGGAAATATTCTAAAGTCAAACGTTTTCTTTTTATAATGATCGAGATAGGAATCCAAGATTCCATAGGGGGTGGGACGGATCAGATTCCTCCTATATTTAGGAATGTGATTCCTCCTGGATTGAGAGATCAGTAATTTCATTCATATTCCCACACTTCACAAACATAAAAGTGTTAGAGTTTCGGAATCACATTCTCATTTCCCCTTAAGATACCTGTCATCCACAGCCTTTCAGAAAAGAAATTAGGGCACCCAAAAGGCAGCCATAGATGCTACTCCTACAAATCAAGCAAAGACCAAGTACAAAAAAAACTCAACAAAGAAATTGGGGATTATTTTTAAAAAGCCCCAATATTTGGAAGACGGCGATCACTTCATCATGCCTGTTTAGACTTAAAATCAATTTAGATATTGGCTTCCAAGAGTTAGATGAGTATTGATTTGTGTGGAACACTTAAAGCAGTAGGCCAGTAGCAAGTCGCCGAACACTGCCCTAAAGATTAAAGTTGAAGATTGAGAAACCAAGCTTAGTTGAGTTGGTTGCTTCATTTCTCTCTTCGGTGGTGGCCAAGGTTCGAGCCGTGGGAGCAAGTTTAGTGGGGTTTAGGGCTATGGATAGCCTCTGAACCCTCCGTTGACTAATATACTAACACCTTGTTAACCCTCCACCAACCCCCGCTGATGTATATCATCTAAAAAAAAGATTAAAGTTGAAGATTAATTAGTTAAATGATTAGGCAATATGATGCATTAAAAACAGGAGTTGGGACACCTAGTCCTCCTCACTAAAAAGTTCCAGTTAGCAAATGCTAGAATTTCGATTTTGGAGTAGCTTATAGCTAGACAACGTTTTATTTTTGTTCCCTAAGTTTGAAAGTAAATTTTAAAACTGAAATGGTTCAGCGATAAAATATTGGAGTTTTGGACAATCAAATGTTATTTTATTTTATTTTTTAAAGAATTTCAATTTTATTAAATTTAAAGTTAACCCCCGATACTCACGGAACTCTTTTCATGAAAAGATCCCTGTGAAAAATAATAAAATTAGCCCGTGCTACGTGTTGTGCATAGCACAGGTTGTTGCTAGTAGTCTTGTAAAACATAAGTTGAGTGTGAATCCCTCTCCTTTCGTTGGAGTAAAAAATTTAAATAACTTCCAGTTTGACATATGTGTGAGTCAATTAAGGGTTCAGGTGAATTTTATGAGAATTTTACTTAGATTTTTGTTTGAGCGAAAAATAATACAAGGACCGACCTTAGCACAACGAATTGATTATTGATAAACTTAGGTCCCATTACGCTAAGGTTTCTATTCTTTAAGTACTTATTTTTCACTTTACGAGACGAATCATTCTCTCACAATACATTACTTTTAATTCAAAAAAAATTCAAATAAGTATTTTTTTTTTCTCTTAGCGGAACGGGACCTTAATAAAAAGTATAACGGCAAAATGTATTATATCTCCTGAAAGTTACTAAAATTCCCAATCCTAGCTAGGCTTTTAGCAAGCTGAAACCTTTTCCAGTTCAGATGCATCATCTCAAGCGAATTAGAAGAAGAAAAGCTTAATGGGCTCAAAACAGTTGCAAATAATACCAGTCACTTTTCATTTTGGAACCAAAATTAGACTACAATACGTGGACTTATAGTCCAATGGGCCACTCCATAAGGCCTCGTTTCACTAAGGCCTAAAATTACTTTTAAGACTTTTTAGGCTTTTGTCCTTATTTGTATTTTTTTATCGTTTGTTAGTTTTGCGTCAAATTTTTTTGACATTTTGATTCCTCTTGTAGAGACGAATCGGAGAAGTAAAAAAATTTTACTTTTACCTATATATTTTGAATAAGGACCACTTTTAAGTAAAAAAAAAAGTCAATTTTTTTTTTTTAACTTAAAAGTGGTGCTTGTTCAAAATATTTTGGTAAAAGTAATTTTTTTTTTTTACTTTTTACTTTTCTGACGAATCAAAAAGTCAAAAAAATTTGACACAAAACGACCAAGTGCAAAAAAAATTTGAATAAAGACAAAAAATACTAAAAGAAAAAGTTCTTAGCGCAACAAGGCTTTTAGACTACAAACTTTTTTCCGATTGTTTAACACAATCATTCTAGTTGTAATTTTTATCATAATTGGGGTCAAATTTGATATTTTTTGTCTTTACGAGACGATTCAAATTGGATTTAGCTTTTTCAGTCGTCTTATGCGAACTTTTTTCAAAGTTCAGTTTATATTTTGTTATACTTTTCCAATTCATCTCAAAGAAGGATAAAAATTTGGAGAAAACAACCTAAAACATTGTGCGAAATAAAAGACTACAAAAAATTTATCCATAAATGGCTGTTGCATGAGGGGTGTTACTTATCCCCGAGCTTTATATTCACTTTCATAATTTAATCTATTTCCGTTTTCAAAGTTCGGTTTATATTTTGTTATACTTTTCCAATTCGTCTCAGAGAAAGATAAAAATTTCGAAAAAAACAACCTAAAACACTGTGCGAAATAAAAGACTACAAAAAGTTTATCCATAAATGGTTGTTGCATGAGGGATGTTGCTTATCTCCGAGCTTTATATTCGTAATCTATTTCTTTTTTACAAAACAAATCAAAAAAATGGCTGTCGCATGGGATACCTTATTGATTCACCACAGTAGTGGCCGTAGTATCAATTCAATTCCACCACTCTGTAGTCTCTGCGATGCAGATCCTATAAACATCCGTTAGAAAAGGACAACCTGAAACCCACCCACCCTCCCCCTCTGTGTGCATAATTTGTACACTTACCAAACTCTCCCCGATTGATTCTCCCAGTGACTGAAAAGCCCCTCCCAGGGTTGGGATTCACTCAATTCGTGAACTTATTAACGGAACGTATCTAATTTTGTAGATCTCGATGTCCACGGAATAAATTGACTTATTGATAGTCATGTGATTTTTTTTTTGAAAGGCATGTGATTGAAGCACATTTGTCTCAAATGAAATGCAATGAACGGCTGCAAATAAACTACTACTTGTATTTGATCAATTGGGTTACGCGGGCATGATCTACTCCTACGGCCCACAAAGAAAAATGTTTGGATTTTTAAGATAGAAGATCCACACGTCCCAAATATTTGGTCCAGTACAAGTATTTGACCAAATAGCGATCAGATCCTTGAAAAACAACTTTTCACAAACAATTTTACTTTGAAGGTGCATTGGATTTTTTACATATCTTCAAGGGGCATTGGATTTTATGACAGAGTTTATTCTTAGATAATAGTTAGAAGATAGGAGACTCCCAAATCCGTGGAACATAAAATATATACAAACTATGTAGTCATAGTATCTCCTATCGTGAGAGTTCAATATTATTTATTTAGTAGTAGTGTTTTATTCTTATAGTTGGGGAAGGAGGCGACATCGTAAGAAAAGAATTAATAAGAATTCAACATATTCATTTGACGCACAATATTCATGAACACGTGAAAATTAGATTTTAATTATTTGATCATGATATAGTTGATACATAGTCATATGCATCCTAATTGAGAAACCACTTACCTATATATATATAACAACCAATGCTTGAGCTATTTTTGTTGAGAGTAAAACATATTAAGAAGACGAGAAATATTTCAAAAAGTACAAGATGCAATACAACATGTTTATATGGCATGATTGATCAATATTATGTGAAGATAAAAAATGAGAATAAATTCTTTACACCGTCGGTGTAAACATTTGTTTCCTTCAAATTAATTGTATTGCGCCACGTCGCCATGTTTTATTAACTAAGATCACTGTTTTAACAAATGTCACAATGCAATAGATTTGGAGGAAACAAATGTTTACACCGGCGGTGTAAAGAATTTATTCTCATAAAAAATACTTACAACTAGTCCAATTGCTAATGATGTGATAACACATACACATATAGTCGGCGACGGACGCAAACATCATTCCAAGGGATCATTAGGGGTTAACCGAGTTCCCTATTTAGGCTATCGTTTCGAGTCATGACTTAATCGTCCATGGGCCAATCAAACTATCTTAACCAAGTCTCTATCCAGTGCATCGCGCAAGTTTCACGCACTCATATGAACTCCATCACGACCCTTAATTTCCAAAGTCAAATGTTTCAACGTCTTCACAACACCTATTTTGGCCCCATTCCACAAACATTTTTTAAAAGAAGCAGCTTATTTCACATTTTTAAACTAAAAAATAATGCAAATGAAAAATAATTCTTCAAATTTTTTTTGCATCGTTCAAAAGATCTTAATGAGATCTGTCAAATAAGATCCATATTTCTATACAAAATATTTGCATAGACACATTATTTTTGAGCTTGCAATTGCCGACCCTGTTCCAAAACGGGAAAACTCAAAATATATATTTTTGCCTTGGTACAGAATGGCTAGAACTCATCCCTATTTATACTACTCTATAGAAGGGTCTAGTATAAAGATATTTTCATCCAAGATAAACTTTGAGGTAATTTTAAATTACACATGTGACTAAAAACTCATATTTCACAAGGATATTCTATAATTTCTAGAGCTAAATATTGTTATTTTTTTTGATAATATCTATCATCTTTGGGTTTTGTCAGTTGGAGCATTTTCAATTGGACTTGTTTGGATTTAACATGCTTGTGCCAAAATACTAAATTTAGTTTATACTTCAACAATGTTAATCATTATTAATATACAATTAAAAAGTAGATACACCTAACAACACTAACAAATTATACTTACATTTTAAAAAATATATTTAAGATGCAAAATTTCAAGTGTGTCAACTGAGACCTATGAGACTGAAAAGTCAAGCAAAATACAATCGAAGTATGGTTCTTTTTTTCTATTCAAACGTTACATTGAGGTTAAATTTCTATCAAATGGTTTGAAAGATGCCATAATTAGATCAAACAGCTTTGATTAATGTATTTGGTGTTCCGCTTCTTGAAATAAGGTCTGACTTTTTTCAAATAAGTAATTGTACGATACATACTGAATTAGGATATGCATATAAATCGTAAGATACATCGATGTTTCATAGAATTTCTATACAATAAAGATACAAGTTGGGATACGTATCGTTCTTCGAAGAAGATGATACAAATCTTAGAACGGTCTTGCTATTGTCAGCCCACTGGGCTGACGATAAACACACTAGAAGACAAAGAAAACACGCATTTCTATGTACTTTTTGTATCATTTAATACACATTCACACACTCATTATTGTCAGCCCATTGGGTTGATTTTAGAATTTTCCATCTTAGAATACGTATAATGTATCGTAGGTTTTTAACAACTATAATGTTCGATCATTAACTTCAGGACCCCAAAATTAGTCAAGTTACACGTAAGCTGATTCGGACATCTGATTATAAATAAAAAAATAAATGATATGTACGAGTTAATTACTCCGTGTCTGGATAATCTCACTTACTTTGCTAATTATTGCATATCTACCCTCTAACCCTTGTCATTAACCGAGTCCCCCATTTACACTGTCGTTTCGAGTCATGACCTAACTGCCCCCAACTGGCAAATCAAATTGCCTTAATCGAGTCTCTATCCAGTGCATCGCGCAAGTTTCACGCACTTGTACGAACTCCATCACGCCCCTTAATTTCCAAAGTCAAATGTTTCAACAGCGTCACAGCACCCATTCTGGTCCCGTTCTATAAACCTTCTTAAAAATAAACAGTTTATTTTATATTTTCAAATTCAAAAATAATATAAATGAAAACTAATTTTTCAATTGTTTTTTACATTGTTCAAAAGAGATTTGTCAAGCAAAATCCATAAATCTATAAAAATTATTTGCACAGACACATTATTATTAAGTTTGAAATTGCCGGCCTAATTTCAGGACGGAAAATAAGTTATTATTTTTTAAGAAAATAATTTCAAGTTAAAAAATAACGGACTTACTGAAATATAAAAATATGCAATGTAGATATTGTTTGAAAAGGACCTGGAGACCCTGCCAAGTAGGGGTGCTTGGCAGGGGTGCCGAGCACATCTCGGCCGTCCAAAACCCAGATGTAAAGGTACCGAACGGATTTAAAAAAAAGAAAGGAAAAGGAAAAAGATGTTTCGATCCGGGCCGTTGATTCCGAGATGAACGGTCAGATTCGCTGCTCGGCACCCGCTTGGCAAGGGTGCCGCTCGGTAGGGTCCCTGGGTCCGTTTGAAAGATCTCATCGAGATCTTTTATATAGTACACAATTATTTTTTATTTACATTATTTTTAGAAATTGAATTCTACATTCCCTTTTTTGACATCTACACTCATTTTTTTGAATTTTAGTATTGAAAGTGTATGTAATTTTTTTGTTAGAAGACAAAAAAAAGAGTGTAAATGTCAAAAAAAAGTGTAAAATTTAATTTTATATTTTTAAATTTAAAATTGTGAAATAAGTTATTTATAGTGTATTTTTTAAGGAGATCGAGAACGGGATCAACCATAGTTATCGATACCATTCCGTACCGGCCGGTACGTACCGTTTTGACGGAAAATCGGTACCCTAACCTCCCAATTTCGTTCCGGTCCCAATACCGGTCGGTACCGGACTTTTTGGAAAATACCGGCCGGTATCGGGATACCGGAAATTCCGGCCGAGATTTTGCAGCTTTTTTTATTTTATTTTTTTTTATACTTTTTCTGGTACCAAAAAAAAAAAAAAACGTTTCAGGCCTTTTTTTTTTTACTTTTTCTTGTCCCAAAAAAAAAAAAACATTTCAAGCCCAAAAAACCTAAAAATTTTTTTAGCAAAACACAGGCTTTAACCTTAGTACGTGCGCGAGGCTTAGATCCCAGATTTGCACCCCCCCTGCGCACGAATAACCCGTGACGCGCACCCGGTTAATTGGTTTCCGAATCAGTTTTTCCAAATTGCCTTCGGCAATGACACATTTTTCTGAGCGCGCGAGACCTCTTATTGGGTTCTCATTCACAAGTTCACTAGTGTGCAAAGTCATTTAAAGTGGATAAGAGTTTTGTAACTAAGCAATGTGGGATTAGAGAATCTCTAGTAGAGATATTTTATGATAAATTGTATGATATGAGAAATTTTTTTGAATTATAATTATATATAATTATTATATATATTGTAGTTGCGGTAAATCCGAAACGGTACCCGGTACCTGACCGGTATCGGTACGTACCGTACTAGTAGAAAAACCGGTACCCTGTCCGAAACGGTATTCAGAACCGTGGGATCAACATCTATGGATCTTGGTTTCGTGCTCCCCAAGCGTGAAAAAGGTTAACTTAACCCCGGGTTAATCCACCACAGCTCCACTGGTTAGCTTTTTTTAGTGCACCGGTTAAATGCACGTGGTCCCCACAATAGCAAGAACCGAAATCGTGGCCGTTCGTGAGGAAAATACAGCACCCGAGTCCTTCGCGACGCACTCGATCGTGGCCTGTTTCTGTCCTTTTGCTACTGCGGGTACATAGAATTGAAATCTCCTTTTTTCCTACAGCAGAGAAAACTTTCCCTCCAGAGTGCGTCTCGCTCCTATTTTTGTTCAAGGCAGACGGAAGAGAGAGAGAGGAGCGAGAGAGAGGGAGGAGAGAGAGAGAGTGTGTCTTTTCTTCTGCAACCCTAGCTGTGCTCGTTTTCGGAGGCCAGGAGAAGGTGAGATCGAGAGCGGTTTCCGTTTCGTATCCCTCGTTTTTGCTTATGTACACCAATGTATGTGCATTCTCTCGCTTAATCTCTTCACAAGCTTGTGACTCTCTCTCTAATACGTATGTATTTTGGTTCTATTGTCACCGAATGAGCTTGAATCATGCTTAAGGCGTATAGATATGAGATTTTGGCGTTTTGACGGCCGCGTTTGATGATTTCCCATGATTCTGACGCGCCTGGTTTCGTTTGCTTCGATTTCTGCGGAGTCTTTACGATTTTTCGCTACTACGCTGTGTTATTTACTGATTTTGCTTACATATGAGTAACGTATACACTTTCTCTCACTAACGCTCTTCAACAAGCTTTTGTTTCCCTCTCCGTATGTGTGTATGTGGTTTTTATTCTCACCGAACAGGCTTGAATCGTGAGTTGTAGGTTCTGCATATGAGATTTGTGTGTTGTGAATATGATGGCTGCATTGATGATTTCTGCTTATTTAACTGCTTTTCTTTAACCACGTTTTCCTGTTTTTGTTGGTATTTTGACAAACTCTGGTTGTTTTCATTTGTTGACACATGGAGAAGGTATATCTCTTTGATATTTTACCTCCTCTGATGTGTAGCCTGGTCACTGCTCAGTTCTTGTGTTAATTCTCCTATTAATTTTGTAGACAACGTACATTTGGTTTGACATTTACTTGATTTCGTACATTTTTTAGGTCATGGGTGTATTTTTTACTCCTCTTGCAATATGTCAGATGCACTACTTTAGCAAATTTTCCGTGCTTAGCAAAGTGAGTTGTAGGCATATGCATAGTCACAAGTGCTTGTGGTCTCATGTTATTGTGCATGGGGAAATTACATGCTGTATGTTACTGTTTTTTGGGTTCTTTGCGCTAGTTTTAGTTATTTTTTGACATTGTCTCTACTTCTAATTGTGCCCTATAGGTTATAGATATTCCAAATCATTGCTTGTATGTCCTCGTGGATTATCTGCGCATTGCATGTTTTCCTAGTTTTGTCTGACGCATTTGTCTTAGCCAGGCAAAAGAGGAGAAACTTCTAGTAAGAGGTGCAAATAGATGGTGCACACAGTTGAAAGTGCATTGTTTTTCAAGGAGAAACTTTTACTAATGTTTTATTTCAAAATTACGAATAAAGAGGTGCAAAAATATGGTTAAATTTAGTAAGAGTCCTGGTTTGTTGGCTTGAATTATCAATGGATTTTAATGGGTTTGACTGCTATCGGTATGGTTTTTAAATGTTACTCTGGAAAAGATTATGATCACTTTACCTGCCAAAAACGATTAGTAAATTATCTTGTGAAGCCTGTTTCAAGACTTAGTTAATTCGAACTGATCACTTGTTTGTCCTCATTTATTTTCTGACCTGATGAGAACAGTCATAGTTCGGTATTGCACACAGGTCTTGGTTAGGAGGAAGAACAATATTTGTGTTTTAGTTTGGATAACGATGAAGAACAATATTTGTGTTTTAGCTTGATTTGTGCAAGGACTACTGAAAATGATAAATAGCTTTGACTGGTATCGGTGTAGGTTTCAAATTGTTACACTGGCAAAGATTATTACTAGTACTCTCGCTGTCATTGGATTTCTATCATTTATTGTTCTTCAGCTGTTATCATGATATCAAGGGTACCGTCTCACAATTTTATTGACTGTTAATTGGGGTTGTGGATCAGGGATATGTTGTTCTTAGAACCTGTTCAGAATCTTCAGATTGTTAGTTGGATCCTTATATGTGTTCCTTGAGTTGTTTTCTGATGTTTTATTTATTTACTGTATTTTATTTGTTGCTGAATATAATGCTACCTTTCGGATGGTCTTAGATTCATTGTGTTCACTGTTTGAGTAAACGATGGAGAAAGAGGTTATCGGATCTCCTCCACCACCACCGCCAATTGTACCACCCAATGTCAAGCCAGAAAAACTGGATGTGCCGAAGCATTCTATTATCCGTAGGCGTGGGTTTGGTAGTGCTGGGCGGCGCATTTCGTTGTTGGCAAACCACTTCAAAGTCTCTGTCAAATACCCGGAGGAGATGTTTTATCAGTACAGTGTATGATAACTACCATATGTTTTGTTTTTGTTTTTTGTGCCTCCAGATTTATTATGTTGCATTTATGGCACTGTATGATACATGCAGGTTTCTGTAAGTTATGAAGATAAGAGAGCTGTTGAGCACAAGGGAATTGGGAGAAAGGTTTTTGACAAACTTTACCAAACCTACTCCTCAGAACTTGGCGAGAAGAAGTTGGCTTATGACGGGGAGAAGACGTTGTACACTGTGGGGCCTCTTCCACAAAATAAGTTAGAGTTCTCAGTGGTACTTGAGGAGTCTTTTGCAAAAAAGTAAGTCTTTTGATTGTATTTGTTCAGTTGAATACTTGTACTGCATTCTAATTTTATTTCATAGACTAAAATGGTTCCCGAGACTAATACGGTGTTGTTATTGCAGAGGTAGCCCAGCTCACAGTGGGAGTCCTACTGAGGCAACAAAAAGGTCAAAGCATTCTTTTCAGTCGAAAGCTTTTAATGTTGAAATCAGCTACGCAGCAAAAATACCTCTGAAGTCGGTATCTCTAGCTCTTCAAGGAGCCGAAGCTGAAAAAACACAAGACGCGCTGCGAGTGCTAGACATCATACTGAGGCAGCAAGCGGCTAACAGGTATATACTCCTTTGTGTTTTGTAACTTTTCAATGCCTCACCATTCTTTTCTTACCGATTGACTGTGAAATGCAGGGGTTGCCTTTTGGTACGTCAGTCTTTCTTTCACGATGACTCAAGAAATTTAACTGACATTGGAGGAGGTGTGACCGGCTGTCGGGGGTTCCATGCTAGCTTTCGCCCAACTCTTGGCGGTTTGTCTCTGAATATGGGTATAATTCCACTTTGTTCTTTCACTTAAATGAGTTGCCCTTTTACTGTCACTTGATGAATTGCCCTTTTGCTGTCACTTGCTCAGTGCTACTTGTATTAATTTGTGCAGATGTATCTACCACTATGATCTTAACACCTGGGCCTGTCATTGATTTTCTGCTAGCCAATCAGAGTGCACGGGATCCTCGAAATATAGACTGGACAAAGGTTGTCAAGTATTTGCTGCATCCTATGTTCCATGTTTTTTAATCCCCTGTCTACTGATATTCATTTAAATTTGCATATGCTCAGGCTAAGAAAATGTTGAAAAACATGAGGGTGAAGACGAGGCACAATAACCGGGAATTTAAGATCATAGGCTTGAGTGAAAAGCCTTGCAATCAGCAATTGTAAGTACTTATTGAACTGTATGAAAGTTGTCCTACTGATTCATTCCAGTTGAAAAACTCAACTTTTTGCTTGATTCTCCCAGTTTTCCTCTGAAAGTGAGGAATAGTGATGGAGGTAAGGATGGAGAGGCTTTGGAGATTACTGTGTACGACTATTTTACGAAACAACGTAACATAGAGCTTAGGTTTTCTCAATACATGCCATGCCTTGATGTTGGCAAACCAAAGCGGCCTTCCTATCTTCCACTGGAGGTATGCAATTGCTTACTCTTTTTATGAATTGCTCTCCAGTTTCATTAATGCTCTGTCAGCACAGTGAATTTGCTTCTGCATAGATTTGACGTGGTTTTCTTCCATGTATTCCAGCTTTGCTCTCTTGTCTCGCTTCAGCGCTACACAAAGGCATTATCTTCAGTGCAGAGAGCATCTTTAGTTGAAAAGTCGAGGCAAAAACCTCCGGAAAGGATACGGGTTGTGACTGATGTAAGTTCTCAATGCCATCTCAATGCATGCTTTGTTAGTCTCTAGTGTTGCAATCTCAATGCTCGCTTAATTTGGCAGGCCATTAAAAACTACCGTTATGACGATGACCCTCTTCTTGCTGCTTGCGGCATTTCGATTGAGAAACAACTTACTCAAGTTGATGGTCGTGTCCTTGAGGCCCCTAAGGTAGTTTATGATTGCATATTAAGCCACAAATTGACTAACACTGTCATCCACATTTACTGAATGATTTTTTAAGCACCTTTTCCTATCATATATCCATCAACTTATGCCTTATTAAGTTTTAACCACCTCTTCATTGCAGTTGAAGGTTGGAAATAATGAAGATTGTGTACCTCGTAATGGAAGATGGAACTTTAACAACAAGGTATTCTCTTCTTTTCCTTCCAATAAAGGAAGAGAAGTGCTTCGACTTTAGGGGGCGGAGCTGCAATTGATAATTGTTCCCCGTTCCTTACTCTACTTAAATCTGCAAACTCTGATATCTGATTTGGTAGCTAGTGATTCTCCATTTTTTTCCTTTTGTTCCTTTGAAGCATCTCTTTACCCCAGTCAAAATAGAACGGTGGGTGGTTGTCAACTTTTCTGCTCGGTGTGATACAAGTCATCTCTCCCGAGAACTTATCCAATGTGGACGGAACAAGGGCATTGTAGGTCACCATATTCTAATTGTCTAAGGGGTTTTACTTTTCGTAAAAGCTTCCCATGATGAAATTAGTCTTTTTTTGCTTTCGTTATCAGCATATTGAACGTCCACACACACTGATTGAGGAAGATCAGCAATATAGAAGGTCTGGCCCTGTTATACGAGTAGATAAGATGTTCGAGCTGATAACTGCAAAACTCCCTGGTCCTCCTCAATTTATTCTTTGTGTCTTGCCTGAACGGAAAAATTCTGACATTTATGGTACGCCTAACTTATGTTTCTTCGATTGTTTCTGTTGTTTGACAATTAATTATACTGTATATTAATATTTCTTTTGTGTTATCAAGGGCCTTGGAAGAAGAAGAGTCTTAGTGATTTTGGCATAGCCACCCAGTGTATTTCCCCTTCTAAGATCAACGATCAGTATCTTACAAATGTCCTCCTCAAAATAAACTCTAAGGTAGTTTCATAATAAAGCCCAGACGAATTGAATCTTATCATTGTTCCTTTAATGTTTGACTGTCAGTCAGTAATTCTGTGCCTTTTTTAATAGCTCGGAGGGACAAACTCTCTGTTGGCACTTGAGCACTCGTCCCGCATCCCTCTGATCAAAGACACTCCAACTATGATTCTGGGGATGGACGTTTCTCATGGCTCTCCCGGCAGATCCGATGTTCCATCGGTAGCGGCAGTATGGCCTATGACCTAAACTCTTCCCAGCATCTTTATCATTTATTCTGTTAATTTTTGCTTAATATTTGTGTTGCTTCTCATCCAATTGGCTAATAATTTCAGGTTGTTGGATCTCGCTCATGGCCATTGATATCAAGGTATAGAGCAGCTGTACGGACCCAATCATCGAAGGTGGAAATGATCGAATGTCTGTACAAGCCCTTAGCGAATGGAGAGGATGATGGGATTATGAGGTACTTGTAAATACTAAGCCCAAGTGAATTTTGTCAACATGATGTTCATTGCCTATTTCTTTTTTCAATTGCTAAAACTTTAGCAACTAACATATTATCACAAAATGCGTTGCTGCCTAATGAGTTATCGTGCTATAGGGAACTACTGATTGATTTCTACCAGACCAGCAATGGAAGGAAACCTGCTCAAATAATAATATTCAGGTATCAATATGTTTGGTTGAAATTTGCTGCATTTGTGTTCTCTTTGTTGTTTTCATAAGAACAATGGTTAGAAAGAGAAGTTTTAGCGAAACACCAACTTAAGTTTTAACTCTTGCATGGTAGCAGATATATTTAGAATCCCTGTTTTGAACTGCTTGCTATTTCATTTGGAACAAAAGTCTCAAGTATTTGTTTGCTCTTTCAATTTATGCCACTGAATGACTTGTCATTCCTTGCCTCACTGAAGGTTACCTTTTTTCTAGGGATGGGGTGAGCGAATCTCAATTTAATCAAGTGCTGAACATTGAGCTGGATCAAATGCTGAAGGTTCTTTCATTTGTGCAATGTTAATTGATTATTAGTTTTTACGTAGTTCCTGTTATCAGTTTTTCATCCATATAAGTATGTAAATAGTTTCTGATTATAACTACAATCTATTTACCCATACATGCACTGGGCATGCTCCAGACATAGGGGTTTACAGTCACTTAATGCTGAACATTAAAAACTCTAGTAATCTCAGTGACCATTAGGCCATTTGGTTAAAAGTTTTTGCACGATCATCTGCATCCAATGATTGAAGCCTCTCCTTAGGCCTTTCTATGATTGGGGTGTGTACTATGATTGTAGGTCACCTAATCATTCCTTTGCTTTTGGGGCGTGCACTATTATTGTAGGTGACCTGTGGGCCCTTGTAGTAGTAGTAGAAGGTTTCTTTTGTGTGTCCTAATATGTAAATACAAAAAATAGATAGGTGGTTGATTCTGCATGGGATGGGAAGGATGAAATAGTCATGTTCTCATGAACTGGTTCAGATCGTATTACCAATCTGAGTATCATGTGTGGACTTTTTTTGACACCGTCTTCGTATTTTTTATTGGCATAATAGTAGAAAGCTCTGAGCTTCTTTACTTCTTGTTACTGCAGGCTTACCAGCACCTTGGTGAGGCCAAGGTTCCCAAGTTCACTGTGATTGTGGCTCAAAAGAATCACCACACGAAGCTATTTCAATCAGGTGCCCCTGAAAACGTTCCTCCTGGTAAGTTTCCTTGCACGGTTGCTTATGTTTTTGCTTCATGTGATTTATTGAAGTACTTACATCCTGAATACGTTCATTACCTTCTTGTTTTCAACAGGTACTGTTGTTGATACAAATATTGTGCATCCAAGGAACTATGATTTCTACATGTGCGCTCAGGCGGGGATGATAGTAAGTTATTGCCCTTTTCTTCCCTTTTTTGGTTGTTGAGAGAACACTTTTCCTCCTTTCTGGGTTTTATGATTATTGCATAACAGGTTTGATTTGTTTCACTGTAGTCTTGCTGCATTTTCTGAGAATCTGTTAGGTGTGTTAAAGGATAGCATTTGAGCATATCCAGTAGCTAGGGTTCTTTGTGAGATGTTGATTTGGTTTTGTAAACATAGAGGAAATTGGAAAACGTTAGTATTTGGTGATTAAAACATGGAATTGCCTCAAAGCCCTCTACCATTCCACAAAATATTGGTTTCTCTACTGTTGATTTTATGATTTTGTTCATTTGATTAACTTGGAAGTTGAGGTGATTTTACCGTGAGAGCCAGGAATCCTGGTCAAGGTATCTGGATGTTTTTATTTTTGGTTGCTAAATACAGCTTACAGCATCAAGTGTGCTCATCGTTAGTGATATGCTTGTTTCGTAATCTATGAAAATAGCCATAAATATGTTACCGCAATGGGTCCCATGTACATCTTAATTATGCATATTTTAAATACCTCAATGTGCTGATATTGCCCACAGTGTTCACAATACTATTTTGTTTTTTTTGAGATGTTTTTTTTTTTTTTGGGCCAAAATGATGCTAATACACATCTGTTCATCTAGCCACAAATTAAGGTTGGCTTCTATTTAGGAATAAACTTTCCTTTACTCAATTTGCCTTTTCTTCATTTTGTTTTTCAAATGACAGGGAACTTCTCGTCCTGCGCATTATCATGTATTGATCGATGAGATTGGTTTCTCTCCTGATGACCTTCAGAATCTTATTCACTCACTGTCATACGTGTAAGCTTTCAAATTCATTCTTCCATGCATCTAAAGTTTCAGCTTTATAAATGGCGCTAAGCATTCATCTTGGCCCTTTTACTTTTCAGGTACCAAAGAAGCACTTGTGCAATCTCAATTGGTAGGTCACACCACGTCTAGTTCTCATGCATTTGTTCCTTCTCTGTTTCTTTGAATCGTGATTTCACTTCTAATACTCTCTCCAACCTCTTTCCCTCTCTCTAGTGGCTCCTATCTGCTATGCACACCTTGCAGCCGCTCAAATGGGGCAGTTTATCAAGTTTGAGGACTTCTCCGAAACGTCTTCGGGACAAAAGAGCCTCACAACAGCAGGAAGTGCTGCCGCCGTTCCTGAGCTTCCGAGGTTGCATAAAGATGTTGCGGGTTCTATGTTTTTCTGCTGAGCTGATGGTATCTCTTGCAGTCGTACATATTGATTATCTGATTGGTTGTGAAGTACTTTGGTGGGTATAGGAAAAGGCATATACGGGTGACCCAAGTGTCTGGTCTTGGGGAAAAGGAAAAGGTATAACACAATTTTTAGTAATCATCGGCCTTATGGCCAATTTTTTGACCCATAGTGTTGATGAAGGCTGGGTATTTACGTAAGATAGGTCAGGATAGGTAAATCTTCTGCCAATTGATGGCTATATTTAGTAGTTTGCACTCTCAAACATGGTAATACTTTGTTCCGTTATTCGGCTTAGGGTTTTGATGCTCCGATGGTTTCCGTAACTGTGATGCACCAATACGCTGGTGGATGTTAAGCTCTGTAATTTCCGGATTCAAGTTTGCTAGTAATTGTCAATTCTATCACTATATCTATTTCGAGTTTATATTTGCTGGTAAGCTCCGTTATATTTTCCTGCTTTTATATATATATATATATATATATATATATATATATATATATATATATATATATATATATATATATATGTGACAGAAATAGGCTCCTGACGGGGTCCCTTTTGATGCTGATTTTAAGGTGGGAAATCCTTGATAAAAGAGGACCGTGGGGCCCTTTTGGGGTCTCTTCTTTTGACTAAAACTTGTCCTACATTTTTTGTTTGACACCTTTAGAATTACTACTCCTATATTCTAGTAACAAAGATGCTGTTGGGCTATTTTTTTTGGTGGGAGATAGGATTTTTCAGGCTGCTCCATGAACAAGGTGTTTACGGAGTAGTGCGATTTCAGCCGTCCATTCGCACAATCAATGACTGAGATTTATTCTCAATTTTGACCGGTCACAATTAATTTTTCTCCAAAATTTTTTTATTAAAATCTGGACCATCCAAAATATTTTTAGACGGCAGCGATTTACTTTCGTGGTTTATGAGTTGATTATGTTTGTTATGTGATGCCTGAGCTGAATTCTAATACTACTAAAATTCAGCAATTCTTCGGCTTGGCCCCACGTTTGTATTAGTGAGTTTGCTATTAAATTCTGATGTTTCATAACTAAATGTGGTAAAAATTATCTGTTTTGATCAAATTTTTTTATTTTTTTTCTAGTCGAGACGAATCAGCAAGTTACAAAAGTTTGACGCAAAACAAACAATTGCAAAAAAATAAAGATAAAAAAAATTAAGTTGTCCTATTTTTCAATCCAAATCCACCCTTAGTTTCATTAGTTGACGTCAAGACCATTGTTTGTTTCAAGCTTTTATTTTCTCCTAAAAAGATAGAGATAGTAAACACATTGGAGACTAGAGTTTGCTTGACTTTGTATAGATTCCATTGATTGACTGACTTATTTAACTCCCTACTGGGTCAACCACTCCCTTTTATTTGGTGGGAATGGGGAGGTGCAGTCCTTGGGATGGAAAGATGGAAAGCACATGTCTTGCTCCGATGATCGAAAATATTCTTTTTATAGAGCTTGTCAAGTAGAACAATTAGGTAAAAACTTAGCTCATATTACTATACTTTCCAAATAAATTATGGAAAACAGAAGTTACTGAAATGAAAGTTAAAAACATTTTTTTGGTAAATATTTGAAAATTAAACTTAAATGCTCTTGGTATCCGATATGTCGGATTCATTTTAGTAATTAAGCAGAATAATAGTACTTTGTAGGATTAGTTATCTGACGGATGACGGGTAGTATATAATTATTGCTTCATTTTTACATCCAATCTTTTGCCTCGTGGACTTGATAGTCAAATCCCACGTCTAATTCGGCCAATCAAGCAAGTGCTTGATATATTTTATTTTTAAGGGATAAAGGGAAATGATGCCCGTAAGTTTGATTTGTTATTTTTACTTGAGAATTTGAAGTGAAGGTATGGTACCGAGCTTATTATTTCCGTCAAGAAGTATTGTACTATCAAACCATATCAGTATCTGTAGACTGTAGAGGTGAGAGAATCTCACTACACCTATTTGGGCCGAAGCTAAAGTCTAATCACGTGTGGGCGGTGTTAGGAGTATGTTTTGCTCAATTAAGGGCCATAGAGTTTTCGCCAATGAGTATTGGCCCGTCAAACCACATCACTATCTGTAGGGGAATCCAACCCACACCTATTCGGGACGAAGACAAGAAGCTAAAGTCTACTTTTTATGTATGAGTGGTGTTAGAAATATGTTTAGCCTAATAAAAGGACCATGCACCTTCCACAATTCAACCAACCCATCATTGGTAAATGCAAGAGAACTTGTAGCAAAGTGTCGTAAACAAAACAAATTTCTCCCCCGATATTAGAGTCATGATTAGAGAAAGAGGTAAAAAGTGGATAGATAGAATGATAAATGAGAGTAATGATTGAAAAATTAGAGAGAAAGATAAGAGTAATGATTGAGTTGAGAAATATTTTTTGAGTAGAATTGTGAAGGGAAGAAGGCATCAATGTGAACGAACATTACCAGCTTCTTTGTTTGAACATCTGTCAAGTTTTTTATTTTTGGGATCATCTTTCAAGTCTTTGTTTGAACATCTGTCGAGAACCAAAATCCAATGCCCGAAATGGGATTTCTATAGGAAGGCTTTTCCTGGTGTGTCGGAAACAAAGTTTACAGAGAGGAAATTGCTTGCATATGGTAAGACTTGTTTGAATTTCTTGGCCAGTGAGTCAGTGACAGAACAGACAAGCTCACAGCACACACAGAGAGAGAGAGAGAGAGAGAGAGAGAGAGAGAAACCAGTGATTGAAAGACTGCTGCCTGCTGGCATATTCCTTTCAAAGTTATTTTCGTTAGCTTTTCTTTTAATTCAAACTATAAGTATATATTTGAAGAATACGTAAGTACTTATTTTTTCTTAACGAAACGGAGCCTTATAGGGTGTCTGATCCTCCCTTTAACTAGCGGAAGACCCAATTAATACCGAGGCAAAATCCGTATGAACTGATTCTGTAAGAGTTGATTGCACGGTTTGCCCCGAAGAAGTGTTTTTGTTAGCTTTTCTAATGTTGGCTTGTGATAACTTGTGAATGGTTTTGCGGAGAAAAACGGAATCTACATCAGAAAATAAATCCATTACTACTACTTGTATTGCTTTTCATCACTTTTCTTTCTTGAGAATTTCATGAATTTCCAATCCAAAATGTACCCTAAAAAAAATTGTGCCCTGCTAACATTATATAGTAATCCACAAACTAGTACTAGTATTTTTTTTTTACAATTTACAAAAGCCTTTTTTTTTTTTTTTTTTCGGGGGATGATCTGATACGGCACGTGAAGGATCTCTTTCGGAGAAATGGAAGTGGTAAAAGGTCAAAGAGGCAAGGAGTCAACGACTTGACACTTTCACAAGAGTAGAAATTCCATGCTGTGTGTATTTTTTTTAAGGTCGATGGCTCTGCGGCCTATGCCTCCATCATACCTTACGTGTCCTTCCCCTATTGGCTGTCACTTTGACTAAAATCCCCATGGGACCCACTATAGTCTCTTTTTTCACCCTTTCTGCATAGAGGCTCACAGAAAGTTGAGAAAATTTTCGGTGCCGAGCCGGTATCAAGTGGTGCTTGCTCGATGCATTCGGATCGTTCATTTCGATTTTGAATGGCTCAGATTTGGAAAGAAAAAGAGGAGAGAGAGTGATCGGACCTAAATTTGATTTTTGGGGTTAGGCCGCAAGAAATTAGTTTATTACGAATTTCCTAGTCCCGATGTAAATAGCCTGTTTTGATGGGACCGGAGAGTAGATCAGTCGATGTGAACGTAAGTTGGTCCGGACACTCTGACCGTCGAACCAACAAAAAAATACAACTACTTTAATCAACATTTGCACAAATATTCTGTTTTGTCTTTCACATAATCTTCTTTTAATTTCTGATCTTGATCTGCATAGTTAGTTTATATGCTTACTTAACTCTATAAAAGTTCCAGCTCGATCAATCTCAGCTCACGTACACAAAGCCGACTCAAGCTTCGATTCATCGCTGAAGTTCTATTGACTCGAACGTCTATCGTATTAGTACGTTCGAGTTTACGATTAATTTCAATGATAACCTAAAATTGCTGGATTAATGTGAATTGAGATTACAGTATGCTAGTTTTTCCATAAATTAAAGCAGAGATATAAATGTGGGCGGCTCCATATTGCCAACATTGGTAGCAGTCCAATTTGCTAGTACCACCACAAGGATGGTGCAAAGAGGGAAGTTGACGGTGATTAATGTCAATTATGTCGTGTTGTAAGTAGTTGTCTTTGGTAGCTGGATCCATCGTTTTCAGAATTTTTCTGTACTACGCAATTGGCTTGATGGTCAAGACCGGGGATTCATTTCCTCTAAGGTCTCTGGTTCGAAATATTTGCTCGTGCTTTCATTGGTTCTCCCGCTGGTGAACGGTGAGATTGGTCCTCCGGGTAGTCAAGGTGAACATCTGAGTTATAAAAAAAAAAAACAATGTCACGTTTGTTTCCAGTATCGAATTTGATGTAGTAACTAACGTTTGGAATAATGGAAACAAAAAACCCTAAACCATAGCAGATTATTCCAGTTTACACATATACTTGGTGTGAATCAAGTTTGCGTGGCGTATTCCTTTGGACTAGATTAAAAAGTGGGAGACCAAGAATTTCAACCCGTCATAAAGAGATGAGTAGCTTGGGAGTTGGGGCCGTAGTGCGGTTGGTCGGTGGGTTTGTCCCCATATCATTTACCATGGTTCAATTTTTTGGAGTTAGGCCGTAAAAAGTAATATCCTTTGAGTTCCCTAATCCCGACATGGTTGGCTTGTCTATGACCGAACTGGAAAAAGAGATTAGCTGTAGTGCCTGTAAACTGACCCAAACAACCTTGACCGTCTTGCCATTAAAAAAAAAAAAAAGTGGATTGGGGCACTATAAGACATTAAATTGTCATAGAGTTTTAAAAGTGTTTCGTCCATTGTGGGAGATCCGAAGTCAAATATTTGTGATGTGGCCAAGTGGAGAAAAGATAGCGTAGAAAAATAATTCGTCGTGATGGTTTATATTGCTTCCACAAAAGGACCACCACCTATCAATTTAATCCATTTTTTTTTCAAACGAGAAACAACCCTGCAGCCGAATTACTATTGAACCTGATTGTGCAATCTAAACCTCGGGGGAGACTAGTACAGCAACCCACCGCCATGCCCCTCACTTAAATCATGGTTTGCCAATTTAATCCATTTAAACCTTAGTGTAAACAAAGTTTTCCTAAACGACGTACAAATTTTACAAGCCATTAGCAAAGATTCAAGATATGTATCATGACAAAGAACAAATTGCAGGGTCATTACAAAGAGTCAAATAGCTATGTTCATTGTTGAATGCATAATCTTTCTTGAAAACGTATCATCTTTGTCGGGGACCCGGTGTTAAATGAACAAAAATATCATGGAGGGACTACTTGTGCTCATTTCGTTCAATGTGACAGGATCATAATAGCGCTTCCGTTCGATCATAATCAACTCTAACGAGTCGTGTTTTCGAAGTAACAAGAAACAAATATATGGGAATAGTATCCTCCTTTTAGTTTCTACTCTGACTGAACCATTTGTAAGTAAATACTACCACTTTTTCTTATCCTCCTTCCTAAGAGGGGAATAAGAACTTCGTCTTTTTTAGTGATGGGGATGGGAATAAATAACTTTCAATGACCTCCAAAGGGTGTCAAACTATTCTTTTGTTATACTCTCCTCCTCTCTATCAAGGAAAATATTTTTGGACATAAATGTCTCCTGATCAAAAATTTGAAAACGACGTAAATGTTCAATCACAACTGTATCCGCATTGGTTCAATAAAGGCTCCGTTTCCACTAACTTTACTAACTTTTGTATTGTTGTTCATGTCAAACTACTAAATTTTTTTTGTCAAAAAATTAAGTTGTTTCCACGCTAAACTAAAACATTAAATACATCTACTAACCCAACACATTTTCTACAGCTTATATAGTTTAATGAAAACATGGCATTTTTGGACTACTTCTAGACTACAAGAAATAGTTTATAACTTAAACCTTAGCTGAAACGCCCCCGTTTCATCCGCATTGTGTGTTGCATTTGTACATTGAACGACTTCATAGCATTTGTGTTCATATATATATATATATATATATATATATATATATATATATATATATATATGTGTGTGTGTGTGTGTGTGTGTGTGTGTGTGTGTGGGAATATGTGTCCATAACTTTGATCCCTTTTCGTTGACTGTCAAGAATGTTCGGGTAAATTTACGAGCACCTCAACTAAACTAGTAACCGGATTAACCGAAAGCACCCATATTAGGGAGTCTTCGACGGATCATGCATTACTAAAGAGACCTGCTATGGGTACACCAAGTGTACACCGCCTTCTATGAGACCCACTTAAGAGTTTCACACAAATGATCAGATCCGATCAATATTTTTAAAACATTTTTTTAAGCAGTGATGTAAAATTCAGCTCCGTCAGATATCGGTAAAGACTTGATCGATTCTATGCCCAATTTCCTGTCAGCAAATCATGCATAGAATCGATCAAGCATTTACCAATATCCAATGGAGTTGATTTTTTACAAGGATGCTTAAAAAAATATTTTGAAAAAGTTGAGCGACTTCGATCATTTAGATGAGATCTCTAAATGGGTTCTATAGAAGGTAGTGTACATTTGGTGTACACCGAATGGTGTACCCATAGCAATTTTGATTACTAAAACGAGAAATATATCATAAAGTACAACATAAAGAAAAAACCCAAACGTATTTTTTTTTTTTTTTTGAGAATGATGATGGTAAGAAAAAAATCTTCGAGATGTTTTCACGAAATGCGGGCTCCGGTCATGATTCGTCACGGTCAACCTCGCGTCTTTCGGCCGCTCGCGGCGGCGGAGGAGCTCCGCTGTCGGGCAATACCGACCGGAGACTGGCCGTTGGAACCTCAAAGAGAGAGAAAAATCAGTGGGTCCCAAGTTCAACCCCACCTACTCGCTTCTCTTTAATTGCGACCCCACCAACTTCCTACCTTCCAACGGCCCAGATCGAACAACGCGTTCCGATTGCAAAAACCCCCAACCTCACGCGCTTTGACGGCTACGATTTTGCACTACTTTTTCGTATCGACGCAGACGCATATTTCTATTTTCAGTCCATAAATTTATTAGTAAATTATTCTAGTAAAAGGGAAATACTAATAACAGTCCGAGAGGTCATTAAAGTAGCTATGATTTATAGAAACAATTTTCTCTGTGTTAAATTGAAGTGTATAGCGATAAAAGTACTTTTTCATTTTTTTGTCATTTTTTATAGTTAGCGGGAGTTGGTGGGAAGTTAGTCAACGAGGAGGTTTAGATGATGCTATCAATAGCCCTAAAATCTCAAATTCCGCCTCTCGTGGGACTTGAACTTTGGTCTCCACGGAAAAAGAACACGAGCAAACCATCTCACCAAACATGGTTTCTCATAAGCTCAAAGTGATTTGAAAGGGGTTAAAAAAGTGCATCGAAAATTGTTTGTGTGTGCGTGTGTTTTTTTTAATTTTTCTTACCTTATTGATAACCTAATAGGTTGTTAAAAGCATAATTTGTGGTTGAAAGACAATTTTCTCCCTAGAAAACTTGCCGGAGAACAAGTCGGGACTGTTTGATAAAGGTTTTGAGAGATGACAAGCCCAACGTCCTTTCTTTGAAGGGAATATTCGGTGGCTTGGCGACACCATCACAAATTGGTTTGGAGTGCATACATGCATCAAGGCACTAGTGCTATTCGTTTCTACTAACCTAAATGGACAAAAGTCTTTTTTTTAAAAATAAATTTTTAGACAGATTATTCTTATCACATATACGAACTAAAATACAATTTAACGAAAATAACTTGGGGCGTTCTCGAAACTGGACAAGTCTTAAATAAAAAATTAAAGGAAAATTGGACCACTTTTTTTTTTTCCTTTATATTATTCGTACACGAGTGATGGGAATTTTTAAAGCTGTTTATAGTACTACGTAGTATTTTACAATTTTTGAGGAGAAGTTTCAGACTGAGGAGGAGATCCGAAAATTTTCCCTACTTTCGAATCAAAATCTAAATCGTGAAAGGATACAAAAAGCATCCCACGCAGAGATATTTAGTGAGAGAACATCCAAGAGAGAGAGAGGGAGAGAGAGAGAAGGCCGATTTTCACTGTATCGGAATATATTTGTAGATTTTCCCCCATAGTACATATGTGATTCTTTTCTTCCCCCTCATTGATCAATCGCCAAAACCCTCTGTTTCAGTTTGTTGAACAATCACACGCCTTTTCTCTTCTTCGTCGGACTGTTGATTTTGACAGACTCGTTCGAATCGGTCTCCTTGTTTTTGGCTCGGTTTCGCTCTTTTTTTAGAGAGAGAGAGAGAGAAACTGCTTTTCGTCACCCGTACTACTGTTTTTTGCTTTGTGGTTGAGATCGTGAGGGACCGATGCCGGGAAATCGGCAGGTTCAGAGCAACGGCGTCGTTTCCAATTCGTCCGTCAATCACCTCGAAGGTATAATCTTGGAGTATTATCTCTTACTCGCAATATTTAACATGCTTGAGTTTCAAGCAATGAAGTTAGAGTCGGATCGTGGCTTTTTTTTTCTTCTGCTGCCTCCCCCTTTGTTGAAATCTTAGTTCTCGTTGTCGTCTGTGTTGTTCTTTCTGTTTGTTTGATCGGGTGACGATTCACGATTCTTTCTTTTTTACGTGTTATCAGTCAATAATGCTAGAGATGCTAACGTTTGTGGTTTACTGACTAATGTACCAAATCTATAGCATACTATTTAGTCATTTATTTAATCAATAATGCTAGAGATGCTGAATATAGTTTACTAACTGATATACCAAATCTATAGCATACTAGTTAGTCATTTATTTAATCAATCAATAGTTTTTTTTGTTAAGTAATTAATTAATCAATAGTTTACTAACTAATGTGCCAAATATATAGCATACTAGTTAGTCATTTACTTAATTAATCAATAACGCCACAGAATTCTGAATATGGTTACTAACTAATGTGCCAAATCTATAGCATACTAGTTAGTCATTTATTTACTTTTCCTTAAAATTGCTTTATGTTAATAAATCTCCATCTCTACACAAAATACGTAGTTTAATGCGTATTTAGATGCGCGGCTTATTTTGTATATATGCGGAATTCACTATCTTTTGATCGTGTTGGTGTCCTTGTTGTCATCGTTGTGTTCTTTTTTTTTTTTTGTTTTTTTTTGATTGGGGGACAGATTCGTGATTCTTGCTTTTGATCTGGTAATCACTAATGCTAGAGTTAATAAATAGTTTACTAACTAATGTACCGAATGTGTAATAGCATATTAGTTAGCTATTTATTTAGTTTCCTTAAAATTGCTCTAAGTTAATGCCTCTGCATCTTTACACAAACATAAAACATATTTTTATGTGTATTTAAATACGCGGTTTATTATTATATATTTATTTGCCCGTTAGGACTTGAATATAGATGAGTGTATGTATACTGGGTGATTTTATTGGTCACTGGTGTTGATTTTACCCCTTTGAATACGTTGTAGATGCCATACAGAGGTTGAAAATTCAGACGAATGATAAGCAGGACAGGGGCGAGGTGGCTGATTCAGGCCCCTACCCAGACCGTCCCGGGGAACCAGACTGCATTTTCTACTTGAGGACTGGGCTGTGTGGTTATGGAAGCAATTGTAAATTCAATCACCCCACTTCTCCTAGACAGGTAAACTAGATTTCTGTCCAATTATGTTCATTCTTCGTAGTAACAAGATCGACCTGTTAGAGACACCTTCTTGAAGCTTGTGAACTTGTTATTCTGTTTTAACTTGGTTTGAGCAAATCATCTTTGATTCAGGGTAAGATAGTTTTTAGCTGTGTACAGTAATACTTGAATCTATGTACAGGGCAGTGTGTATAAAGGTGAACTGCCAGAAAGAGCTGGACAACCCGACTGTGGGGTAATTGCCTTTCCTAATTAGAGATGGTTCTCTTTCTACTGCGTTGGTGTTTGTCTTTCCTTTCCCTGGGATATTTGATGTTGGAGTAATAGGGAACCGAATTTTGATTAACGATTACTCAGTGCTTTTATATGCTTTTCATGTGTGAAACATCAAACATTAATCACATTATGCTAGTGGTAGTTGTATTACCACAAGAAGTGCAGCATGATTTGACTCCAACTCAATCTGCCAATGGACTACTTTCAACTGAATAATAATATATAATATTGACTTTATAAACAATGTCGGAGGAGGATTTGCAGTCTGATATTATTTACATTACTTTTTCCGGAAGATCCTTTCTTAAGTGGGCTCTCTAAAATTCAAAGTTTTGAGAGGTGAAAGCGCAAGGCGAAGCTCTTGGCCTCTCATGAAGCGAGCTGTAAACCTCAAGGCGTTGAGGCATAAGCCTTTGGAGGTTTTACTTTTTATTTCTAAAACATAAATTTATCTAAAAAATACCATGAAAAGGGGGGGGATGGTTACAAATAAATAGTAGATAGAATTGACAAAAAAGCATGTTAAGGCATAAAAACATAGTTCATTAATAGATCCAACTTTTAAAAGCGCTCTAAATTGTCTCACATTCCGCGAAAACTCTTCGTCTTTCGCCCTGACAACTTATAATCAATTGATTCTTCACTTACAAAAAGAAGAACCAACTCTTCTGATGCATTAGCCTCCGTCCTCTGGGTGAGAAAGGCGTAAAAGGCGTATGCCTCCATATGCCTCTGACAGATAGCTGAACACCTTTTTGGTTCTCTCCCCAAAAAATCAATGCCCGGGAGTGTTTTAGCTCTGCCTTGCCTTGAGACGAGCCCCAGAATTGCCTTTGAAAACATGGCTAAAATTAAATGTGTTGGTGTTCACATGCTTTGGCCAGACATTTCTTGTACCACATAATTGAGCAGATGTTTCTTGATAAATGTGAGTCTGGCTTTGGAACCAAGCACCATTGATGGTGAAACTTTGTTTTGGCTTTGGGTCAAATATGTCTATGTGTTAACCATAGTAAATTCCTCGAAAGTTGATTTAGTTCTTCTGATTAGCAGTGTACTATTTAGCTAATGAGGAAATGTTCCTTTAGGGGTGAAAATGAAACTATATTTCCCCCATTTTTGTTAAGTGATGGTTTTTAATGGCTTCATGCCTCCATTGATAATCATTAATTTGCTTACTTTTGAATGTGAACTGCAGTATTATCTGAAAACAGGAACCTGCAAATTTGGTTCAGCATGTAAATATCATCACCCACGGGACAGGCATGGTGCTGTACCAGTCCTACTTAACAGTTTGGGCCTACCTATGCGTCAGGTGCTTATGTCACTTGTTCGCTCCTCCTATGGGTCTACACTGTCCTTTCGATTTCATCTATTGCCATATTCGTGACTTATTGGTACATGCTTATTCACTAAAGCTATGAATAAGACTTTTAGATTATTCACTTAATTTTCACAGGAAGAAAAGCCATGCCTTTTTTATCTGAAAACTGGATCATGTAAGTTTGGAGCTTCATGTAAATTTGATCATCCTCAACTTGCATCCGCTGGAACTGCCTTGGCCGTTCCTCCACCTGCTGCCTACGGATCTCCAGGTTTATCAGTTCTGCCTTCGTCTGGGCCAGCTTATATGGGAGGATTTTCAAAGTTGCCATTTTCAAGAACACCATACTTACCTGCTTCAGGTGTACAAGTCCCCCAGACCTATATGCCGGGCCTTATGTCTCCAAGCATTGCACCAGGATATGGCTGGAACACTTACATGGTTAGTGAATGATGTCTTTTACAGGAAAGAAGGTTATTGCCCAGTCAGTTTGTATGGAGTTTAAGCATTTTTAATTCATCTACTCAGGACATTACAGATATGGTTCCAAAGTTCGATTCATAGTATTTTTGGTTGCATACTATTGAAAGGATGTTTACCTTTTTTCTTCCCTTTCTACCTTTCCTTTTTGATGCAATTAAGTTCATCATATTTCTATGTCGGCACCATTATGCTTAGGAATGTTATTGCAATCTTACTCACTTCAACCAAACCAACCTGAGCCGTAACTCCCAATCACTATCTTACACACTGTCAAGCAGAAATTTTAACTCTTCCCTTTTCGGTTTTTATTGCATAGTCTGGACATATACATGATGAAACCACCATGGTTCATGATGATATTGTTGTTTCCAGAAATTGACTCCATCTTGACCCTTGGCTTCTTCTGTATTGGACCCTTTTCTATATAGTAACCAGTGACTGGATTTCAGTATTTGCTTTGTTGCTGAATACTTTAGTGACTAAAGGTTATTCATACACTGCTTGGTGATTTGGAGCACCAACTATATCCTTCCCTTCTGTTTTTTTCCTGTTAATGTGATTTATGGCTGATAAACTTGATTGCTATCGCTTTTGCGTTCTCATTAGGAGAGTGCATTAGAACCCAGTACAAGCATAAACTATTCTGTTCCGGTTATGATTATGATTATGACAAATATTTGGAAAAGTATCCAAACATGATGCTATGATTTTTTCAAGGTGTGTCAAAGTATGTACACTTCTTGTTTTGAAGAAGACGGGATGGACAGAATGATAAACGCATAGGTGGTACATCTGTCTCGATGTTATTAGGTTCATAACCCCAGAAAAGCCAGCTTAGGTGTCATTCCATCGGTGAAATATTCATCAGTGTGAAACAGTGAAAAATGGTTCTCTTGGCCAAGCTCTTAAGTATTGCCTTTGAAAGCTCTCGACTGAAGTTATGGTATCCTACTTTTGTTTTGAAGGTCTATTTGAGTTACTGCTTGAAGAGGGCATACCTCCTTTTTCTTCCTCTGCTATATCCAATTTAAGCATCGACACGCTTGCTACTCATATGGAAACGTGATTGATTTGTGAAATGGTTTAGTTGAGCTTACCGGCAGAGTGCATCTCTCCTTCTTTGCCAACTTTCTTTTTCAGTCTACGGCCCCATTCTCTTCTCTTTGAGCTGGAGTTCTGTCTCAATTGCGACTGAATAGGAAAATCACTTGCAGTAGAATGTACTATTATCCCTCTAAGCATAACCAGGGGGTGGGGGTGGGGGTGAACCTTATAGTTTGGACTTTGGATGACCTATGGTTGGTTAATTTTTTTGGTAATCTTGTTCAAGGAAGACAAAGAACACATATGTCGTTCCCTTCTGATTAAAAGCAGCAACAAAGTGAGATGGGCGAAAATCTCATTCAACTTGTGCTGATATCGTTTATATGTAGTGCACCGCGTTACAAACTTAGAAACTTGAATTTAAGCTACAATTGAAGCCTAAAGCTGCTGTAGGAGTTATTGATCAATTATGCAATTTCCTTTTGTTTGTTTTGTTGTATGTGAACACGAAACAACATGAAAAACCATACATGTTTTGTATGTGTTTGGACTGAGTCTACCGTTTGGTATGCTCAATCGAATGAATTGCTACTTTTTGTAGCATGATCTATGGGTAACATGAGTTAGACTGTTGGATTTATTTGAAGGGAAGAGTCTGCATAGTAGATAGTTATTAGTTACGATTTACGGAACGACTCCTTCCCTTGGTGTTGATTTGTCTTTCTACCTTTAGGTCCCTTACTGATAGTTACCGGTAAAACTATCAACTTGGTATTAATCTGTCTTCTTTATCATCATTACTTACACATTTTGGCATAATCTGAGGTTCTATACTTTCTGCTTTTAGAAATATGCAAGGGAGATAAGTTGTATGGCTTTAGTCGGGATCATCATTAACTGATTCCTAATGTTTTGATAATCTCAGGGCGGCATGAGGTCTGTATCTTCTACTGGTGTTCTTGGATCTGATCTTATTTATGACTCCAAGAATCAGGGTGGGTTGGGCATGTTGCATTTGTTACCTGATAGACCGGAACAACCAGAATGCCGGCAATTCATGAGCAATGGAAGCTGCAAATATGGATCTGATTGCAAGTACCATCATCCTAGAGAAAGGATTGCTCAATTGGCAACAAATTCTCTAGGCCCACTTATGCTTCCATTGAGACCTGTAAGTTGTATACCTATTGCATTGCGCGCACTATGTTTCTCAATTTGGGTACCATGCACATAGTTTTGGTTGCTGTTTACAAAAAAACATTTTGCAGTTTTTTTTCTCGTAATTTTTTGTAAACACAACACTCTTTGTTTTCATCTCTTGATTACATTTAAGCACAAATAGTTTTCGAGATTTTGGGAAAAGATTTCAGGTATTTTGCTATAGGTTATTTCCCGAAAGGTTTTCTGAAATATGTTTCGAAATCCGTCAACCAAGCAAGTTATCTGAAAAGTGCTACGGAAAACTGATTCAAAAACAAAAACCAAACAGGACTGGATATCCAAGTTAACGAGGGTAAGTTTTCTTTGTGTGAAATCCTGCAGAATTTGGTCGAATGCTTCAATGTGTTTGGTTGATTTTGAACTTTGTATCTATTTTTTACTATGCAGGGTATACCAGTATGTTCATACTACAGCTTGTATGGACTCTGCAAGTATGGTCCCACGTGCAAATTTGATCACCCTTTGCCTGGATATTCTTATGACTATGGTTTGAGTTATCCGACCGTTTTTCATCCACCTCTATTGCCATATCAGAGTAATTCACCCATGTTCCTCTCATCAGACACATCTCTATCAAAATCATCTAAAGTTCCTGATCGGAGAAGGAAGCCCGAGGCTGATAGCGATGGGAAGAATCAAAACGTTGATACTGAAACCCCAGATGGTTCATTAGAACAGCCTAGTTCTCCACCAAATCCGTTGCCAGCTCCTTCAGAACTTCCTCAGGACCAATCTGATTAATGTTATTTCTCGGCCTTTTTGTCACCTTTCATTTTGCTGCTGAGTTTGTCGGACAAACATTTTGATGACTTCTGCCTCCGATCCCCCTTTCACCTGCGGTTATGTAAAATGGGATGGGTTGTTTTGGGGTACAATTAATGTGAAGGAAACCTGGGGGGTTTTGGAAGGCTCTTTTTGTGGTGAATAAAAGCAGGTGAAATGTTTTTGTAATTTCCTTTTTCGTTTTATTTTATCCAGAAGTTCGGGTAATTTATGCAGATTATATGCACTGCAATTTCATCAAAGCATTGTTGTGGAACGTGAATGTTTTGCAGGTCACGGCTCTGTATCCTTTTTCGTTTTTCGTGACATCCCGTGGTATTTATATATGACATGGACCATAAAGCTTGGTTACATGATAGAAATGTGAAGGCTTAATTCTTCAACATAATGGGGAAATACCCGTGTAGGGAAGTAGTTTCAAAATATTCCCAATGAACCCACCTTTCACCCAAGAGGAGTAGTTTTGAAGTGTCAAACGGCTCATGGCCGGTTTGGCTTAATAAGAGCAAGTTTACCGATTGTTAGGTAAAAATGCTAGTAAACATGTATTTTTTTTATTTTACATATCATGTCTCTTTCATTTTACCTGGGCATATACCTATGCTGCTGCAGGGTGTTTTTGTGTATTTGACCCTCTAAAATGCCTAAAAATGCACTTTGACTACTCTGATACACTTGCTCTAAATACCGTAGAACTATTCACTAGGTATTGATTATTTTATTCTTTTGTGCTCCTTTTGCAGTTTCTCTCTTGTCTAATTGGTTACTTTTTTTTTTTTGTACTTTACCACATAATGAACTAATAATATTATATTCAGGGATAGATAAAATAGAGAGTATTGGTGTAGTGTTGAAAAAAATATGAGTAGATAAAATGAAAAATATACACTATTCACCATTTTTTTTACCTAATGACTGGTAAACTTGCTCTTAAGAGCATGTACACCAAGGGATATGTATTTTAGCTACATAAGAGCATGTACACCAATCCCTCTATATCCCACTTTTAGGTTAAATAGAGAGGAATTTCTCAAAAAGGGGTTGCACCAGCCTAGCTATCAACATAGGTATTTTACAAAAACCCACTGTGGCTCTCCAAAAAAAAGCTAGGCACTGTAGCAAAGGAAAAAAATAAACAAATATTTTCTCTGATGCAAGCCTCTTCTTCTCTCTCCTCCAAGAGCCAAACGCAGTAGAATCTTTTTATTTTATATAATTCTTAAATAGTGATAGAGAGGGTGTAATAGAGAAGATTGATGTAGTGTGTAAGTAAAAAGTGAGTACGTAAAATAGAAATTACACTTTTTAACTAGGTATTTTAGCTACCATTGGTGTACATGCTCTAAGGGCATGTACATCAATGTAGCTATATGTGATCAATTAGGTAAAATACCTAAAAATCAATTGCAGCAGAATAGCAAAACTGGAAGGTAAAATACCTTTGATGGAATTGCTCGGGAAACTACCGAGGAACTGTTCATAGCTATACATTAATTTATTGGTTTTTTTTTCCTCTCTCCCCCCCCCCCTCAAGTCTCTCTTTCTTCCTCTCTAATTTACTGTTTATAGTATACTTTATATTATTTTATAAAAATAGAGATAATAATAGAGAGCATTGGTGTGGAGTTGAGACAGATTAATAGGTAAAATAAAAAAAGTGGGTTATTGGATAGGTAAAATACATTTTGTTGGTGTACATACTCTAATAGTGCATTTTTTCTATTTTACCTACTCAAATTTCTTTCAACCTCGTACCAATCTTCTCTATTATCATCTCTATCCTTATAAAATAGTATAAAACATTACCCTTTTCTCTCTCTCATTCTCACACACAGAGATTGAGAGGAGAGAGAAACGTGTATGAGTGAAACATAATAATAAATTATTGTTTACCTAGTGCACAATTGCTCGACAGATCTACCGAGGTACCATCCATCAAGCAATAATTTTTACATTTTACCGAGATTGGTGCACAACTATTTTTTAGTTCTCAGTCGGTATTATAGCTAAAAAGTGTAATTTACCTCACCTTGTGTACATGTTCTAAGAGCAAGTACATCAAACAATCTAAAATGCCTTTTTCTCTATTTTAGAGAGAAAAATCACAAAAACATGTTTGCACCAGATTAGATAAAAGAAGAGGTAAAACCTATTTGTGAACAATTCTTAGTAATTTTTTCCTAAGAACTGTTCATACTCTTTTCTTTTTTTATTGTTTCTTCTCTTTCCTTCCTCCTTTCTCCTCTCTTTATTTTTAATATTGGAAAAAGGAAAAAAAATTTAATAGATGATAGGTAAAATGGATTGTGTTCGTATAGTTGTAAAAGAAAAAATTGATAGCTAAAATAGAATTAAGAACTGTTCACAGGATAGTTTATCTTTACACTAGTAAACTTGCTCTAATAGCTATCCATTTCTTCAAATCTATTTTACCTTCTCCTTTAACTCATCTACTGCAGGTGACTTTCTGTATTTTTGTTAGGTAAAATAGCTAAAAAAAACATTATGCCTCATTCGGTAAACTTGCTCTAAGGAGTTGGCTACTTTATTTTAGCCATACCAACCATCAATTAAGGTACACCCCATCAAGAGATTGGAGTACCAATTTCAAGGACAAAGAGAGAGAGAAAGTTCAGAAAGGTTAATGGTACATATTTAAAATCTGTATCAGCGCGTACGAAAGTCATTTTGGATCTGTTTCGCGTCTAAAAATAATAATTGGGACAGTTCATTTTGTTTAAAATACTTTGTTTATGATCCCTAAAAAAAAAACTCAATCCCATATCGTTTATGGGGTCTATAAAATGTCACATTTTGTCCCAGAATTCAAGCCTAAATTTTGGGACAAAATGGAAAGTTTCGTTGATGTCCTAAACAATACAGGATTGAGCTTCTTTTTTGCAGGGCCTATAAACAACATATTTTAAACAAAATGAGCAATTTTGATCATTTTTTTAGGACCCAAAAGGGCTTTGTACGCGCTGGTACTAATAGCATCTCTGGAGAAAGTTTATGTTCATTTTTTTTTAAGAAATAGAATCATATTATATTAATACTAAAACAATTGCAACAAGAAGGGAAAAAAAAAAACCAACAGCAGCAAAAGTACACAGAAAAGAAAAAAACAGCTTCGGTGTCGGACCCATCAATCTGCTTGTAGGGAAGGGTGGAGAGTCCATGGATGTCTTTCTCGGTAAGCTTGTTCCCGCTGCTAGATCGTCAGATTTGCTACTGGCGCCTTCACTGCCGTTGCCAGAAAGCTCAAAAATCCGTCACCAAACTGTTCAGATTCAAGAGCCTAAAACCCTAAACCCTGAGATGCGTGTGTATTTTAAACTCATCCCTAGAAATCGAAATCAATTTAGTTTGTTGAGTCTTTAATTTTTTTTTTTTATGACACGTTGTTGAATAATAAATATGAGTGTTATGATTATTGAATGGCCGAACAGAACAAGTTAAATGTGTTTTACTACTATTCTTTTAGAACAGTTAGACTTTTATTTTATTTTTCTTTTAGCTGAAAATACGGACGAATCTCAGAACACTTGGCTGAAATTCTGGAATTTTGATCAGCGGCATGCACACAAAGACCCATGAAATCATTTTGCTCAACCATTTTATCTTCAATTATTAGTACTATTATCAAACCGAAAGCCATTTTATGTGGGGTGGCTCCCTGCTAAACTACAATAACGTGTGAGCAACTGTGTGTGATTTTGTGTGTTGGAGTATTTTTCAAACAGAAATAATATTGGTACCGACCCCGTCAGTACCGAAATAATAGAGACGGCCGCACCGGGCCGTCCCTACGATTTCGGTACCGACGGGGTCGGTACCTGTAGCATCACTCTTTTTCAAATAAAAAGTGCTATGAACACAGACTGAAAGTGGAAAGGTTCAAACATAACTACTATATCTGAAATTATATAACATATAGCAGTATTGTTGTAGGAAAGGTCAAAATTATTTTAGTTCACCAGATCAGAGCTTTGACCACATCATCAGAAGACATGTGGCACTTGCAGATGAGTGACACGCGGCATATAGGGTCGTGGCAGGTAGGCTCGCGCTAGGGTCATGGCAAACAGGCTCGCGCCTGTTGGAGATGCAGACAACTTTCAGCAATAGATAGGCTTGCGCCAAGCGAACTTGCGGACAGGTAGGCTCCCGCAAAAAGGGCCGCGGACAAGCAGGGTTTGCTACAGGATGGGTCCAGCAGAAAGGGCCACGGACAGTTAGGGTCAGCGGAAGGGAGGGTTTAGCGGCAGGGCCGCTGACTAATAGGGTTGCAGACAGGGCCGCAATAGGATGGGTCCAGCGGAAAGGGCCCCGGACTGACAGGGTCGCGGACAGGTCCGCAGCAGGATGGGTCCAACGACAGGGCCGTAGACTGGTAGGGTTGGGAATAGGCCGGCGGTAGGATGGGTCCAGCGGCAGAGCCACAGATTGACAAGCTCACAAACAGGGCCGCGACAGGGTCGTGGACAGGCTAGGTTCGCGACAGGATGGGTCCAGTGGAGGTTTTGGTCTCTGCCTATAAATACTAGTGTTGGTATTCATTTGGGGAAGGAGACACAGACAGGGAAAAGAGATGAGACAGAAAGATTTCTAGAGAGAGAGAGAGTCATCTTCTCTAAAGAGAGAAGACATATTTCCAGAGAGAGGGAAAGACAATCCCCCTGAGAGAAGATGGAACTACGTTTGACTTGATTTCCTGTACACTAGGATACGTAGGCAACCCTGATGACTCGGGCTCGATCTCCTCGATCCCTCCAAATCACTCCTCCATTCCTTCATTCAAAACGCTAACCATTCTTTATCTCTCTAGCACATTTTATTCTCATGAATATTTTGGGCTCTGTTTTGAACCCCGAGGAGATCGAGTATGATTTTGACCACTCCTACAATTGCTATGTGTCCAAATCTCAAATCTGTACCCGCGCGTATGGATTTCTTTGAGACTCATTTCGAATCCCATAAAGATAATCGAAGCTATTCATTTAATTAAAAACATTTTATTTAGGGTCCTTGAAATAGATCAACTCTATCAGATGTTGGTAAGGGTGTTGGATGAATTCAGGCCAAAATTTTTGAAGCAAAGTTGAATATTTTGTAAACATCATTATCGATTTTCGATTGAGTTAAATTTTTTAGAAGGACCCTAAAAAAACATCCCGACTACGGCCACTGACAGGTGTGCACCGATGGTGCATGCTCCGGCATGCGAAACTCACTCTAGATCCCGTACGGATGATCCGAACTGTTCAATAGTTTAGAAAAAAAAAAAACTAGTGGGCTTGTGAAATATTTGCTTAATTGGATATGTATAGGTGTTCGATCCAATCTTTCAATTTCTTATTCAAGTTACAAAGTTATTTTTTTAAATTATTGAGCGACATCATCTGTGCGGAGCCCCGCGTGCCGGTCTTGGCACCGTCGACGCCCTTAGCATTTTTGCTAAAAATGAGTGGTTCCGATGTGTCATTTTGAAACTTAGAGACGAATTTTGAACGATTTGTACCCCTAGCAGGTTCTGTAACGCCCCGATTTCTCAAGGGATTTCGGAAACATTAACCCTAAAATACACTGAATTTTACAAACTATTAGGCCCTTATTTATCCTTATACAAAAATTACAATTTCAAAATAATACAAAAATCTATGTACATTTACTTAATAAAAGCAATTCCAGAGCGACTCTAATTTTGACTCGAATTTCAAGCAACGTTGGCCCAGACTCCATTCCAGGGGTCCCACCTGTATCAACTGCTCCACTGTGGAATCCTGCACACTCTGGCAAATTGAACGCCGAAGCAAACGATTTGCCAGGATACAAACGTATCCTGAGTGATAATTCACCAAGTAGAAATCTTAAAACCCAATACCACAATATGCATATCAACAATATAATAATTCATAATACACCGAATGTACAAAATAATAACACATCGTCTTTTTCTTTACTATCCATTATCTTACATGTAATCTAAGGATTCTCTCTGCGAGATCCTTTCCTCCCATATCCACTAACTACAATCGTCTCATGGGTCCACTCTTCCTCTTGCTTGTCCTGCACCAGGGTCCTAGGTGAGCGCACCTAAGTTATGTACCGAGTATGTTCTTACTTAAGACCATAACAGGAGGATCGAGTCATCCCATGACGTATCGTACATTAGGGTCGGACATCCACTACCCCACGCTAACTATAACCGTCTCATGGAACCCATTTTCTTCCTCAAAGAGAAACTTTCCATGACGTATCATACATTAACGTCTCACTAACTATAACCGTCTCATGGGACCCATTCTCTTCCTCGAAGAGAAACTTTCCATGACGTATCATACGTTAGCGTCACAACACCGGGCCCCTCAAGTAACCCATTTCAACACAGGGCCCCATAGATTACCCTTGCCATCACCATGGCTCAAATCACAATCCACACAATCACACTTCCAACACTTTATCAATTTCCATTTACTTAACATCGTCTACATGAGTCACTACTCGTAACCACCCAGGGAACCTATTTGTCCAATCTACAGCCACAACAAAATATCACACAGTTCAACATTTCAACTAAAAGTACTAACAACACATAACCATGCGATAAAATTAATCATGTCATAGAATTTATCATGCGAGTAACAAAATAATATTCAGTCAAACAATTAATTACTACACTTAAAATTAAGTCTATTTCTCTCATTTAGAAATTTTATAAAACATTTCTACTATTTAAACATTTTCTTTAACTCTCATACTATTTATAGATTTTACAAACTAATTTTTTTTATTGAAAAAAAATACTTATTGCAAAATTTAGTATTTACTAACTATATTAAATATTAATATGAGATTTTTATAACAACAAAATTATGAGAGGCTATTCTAGTTAATATTTATTAAAGTTAAAGATTAACTAATACATAATCTAAAATATTTCTTGTTTACAATTTAAATAAATTTTTACTAGTAAAATATTCTTGTGAATATTTTATAAACATTTATCTACCCCAATAATTTATTAAACACGTAAACGTTCACTCAATACAAATCAATAATGCATAATCAATAATAATTTCACAATCAAACACTTGTTAAACGATCATAAATTTTCACAGGGTATAACACTAATCATTCTAGCACAACCGGACTAAATTTTAATATAAATAGGGTTAAAAATAAATTGACAATTTAACAGCAGGTCATCATCTTCAATAAACTTTAAATCTAAGTAACTCCGTTAAAATGCAGATAAAGGTATCAGGTTTCCGAAAAACTACCTCAAACGCGATTCTAAGTCCGGATAAGTGTTGTACGGAGTCCGTAGATCGCCATGGTGGTTTTGAGATATCGAGGCAGCGTCCGGCGGCACTCCGACAGGGCTCGCAGCGGCGGTGTACTCACGAAACTCACGGTGTGCACACACCTACGGCCACAACTCTCTCTCTCTCTCTCTCTCTCTCTATTCTAGACTCAACAATAGAATTGGGAGTGAAATAATATACTGGTGTTCAATTTTTGGATTGTGTGGGTATGTATAATAAGAGATAATAAGATAGTAAGAAGGTGAGGATAAATGTAGAAGTGGTGGAATGAGGAAGGAGAGGGATACTGATAATGATAAAAGGATAGGAGACAAGTGCCACATTTGGGGGGAGTTTTCAATTCTAATGTATGTGGACGCATGTATGTACATTGTGAGAATGTATCTGGACGCTTTTATGTATAGGATGAGAGATAGAGAAGTGGAGAGTTAGTTTGAATAGAGTTCTACTTAGGGTTTAGATAGGAAAGATAAGAGATGAATATGAATCACTGATTTCCTGTATATCTAAAGTTTAAATACATATCTTATTCAATAGTGCAAAAAATATCAATTATACACAAAATAATATATTTTAATTATTCAATCTAATTAATTATTGAATTACAAATTTAAAAATATAAATTTGTATTAAAAAAAATTGGATCAAAAATCCGGATCGTTACAGGTTCAGACCCCCATTTGTACCCCTAGCGTTTCTGCTTAAGAAATCAACGTGCATCAATAATTTTAAAGACAAGTATACCCTCTTCTTTTTTGGGTAGAAAAACACAACTATACCTGAATACTCCTAATAATGTGTGGCTTGCTGAATCGATTTCAAAATAAATTAATCTGGGAGGAATTTTCCGGTCCCATCCGATATATTCCACGTGGTACTTGTTCGGCACATTCGGACTGTTCAATACACTTTAGACGGTTTGAATTGAAACCCTCTCTCTCTTCTCACCCCAACACTTTCTCTTTCTTTTTTTCTCTTCAAATCCGAGCGATCCTAAAACACAACGGACAACTCGAATTTAACGAATGGACATTACATGATACCTACCCCACCCGGCACTGAAATTTTTTTCCCCAATCTGGAGAGTGGGACATGCGGAACGGAATGCTATAGATAGAGCCCAACACACTCAACGCAGCGCATGCACGCTGCTGTCCTTCTCTTCCCTTCCCCCGCCCCCACCGGCACAATCACCGACCAGTCAAAAAGACAAAAAGAAAAAGAAAAGAAAAGAAGCCTCTGACCAGCGGATCAAAAAAAAAAAGCCTCTGACCCAATACCCATCTCTCTCGAGAAATTTTCCGGTGCCACCGTGCCAGGTGGGTATATTTCATATGTTATCCGTTCGGCACATTCGCGTCGTCAAATACACTTTTGAACGGTTCAGATTAAAACTTTATCTTTCCTCTCATCTCAACACTTTCTCTCTCTCCAAATTCGAGCCGTCCAAAAATACAATGAATGGCTCGGCGTTCGAGCGGGCACCACTGGTACCCGTCCGGCACTGAAATTTTTTCCATCTCTTCGTTTTCTATTCGGTGTAGCTAACCTAAGTCCCGGTCAGATGCCGGCGCGTCGTTGCCCAGCAAATCATAATAAGAGTGTGCAAGAGCTAGGCTATCGTGCGGTTAGCTCCACGACTCTTCTCTCCTTTATCAGACCGCCTCCTCTAGCTCACACAACTCAGGCTCACACACTATCATCATTTCGGGGGACAGACCATGCACACAGATCGGCATGCGGAACTCACTCTTTGGTTCCGTACAAATGACCTGAATCGTTCATTAATCTTAAAATATTTTTTGAGTGATTTCACAAAAAATCTGCTTCAAAAAATAATTGCAAGTGCTTGATTCAATATATGAATTTATTGGTCCCGTGCAATTGATCTCAACCGTTTATTAATTTTAAATTATTTTCTTGAGTGATCTCGCAAGTGCCTAATTCAATATACGAATTTTTCGTTGAGAATTCCGAAAGTGGCCCTGCACGCCAATTTGGTGCTTCTCGATAGCCGAAAAAAATACCAACGATGGGACTTGGGAGACGGGATACCACAAATCTGGCCGACCCGTCCTATCCCGTTGTCATTCCTACGAGCTCATTATGTGCACGTGAATTGATTCTAGTTTTCCTTTTCTTGATCTACAAATAATAAATACAGTATGTTTCTATTTTTCCTCTCCCCAAAAAGACAAAATAGTTTAGGGATGAGCAAAAAATCTGTCAAACTGCGAATTCAGTTCAAATCAATTCAAACAGAATGATTTGGTTTGGTTTTTTAGTAATGTGGTTTGGTTTCATTTTAAAAAAATTAGAAACCGTGTTAAATGGTTTGGTTTGTGGATTTACGTTAATAGTTTCGATTCCAAATCGATCCAAACCATATATGTTATATATATAATTTAGATACAACAAGTATATATGGGAGTTATAGTCAACTAATTTCCTAAATTAATAATCTATTCAATCCACCGTCCTATTCAATATTCATTTATTACCAAAATTATTTAGCACAAATTTCTATGGATCCTCTATCACAACCCATTTCTATAATTTTGGTACGCCAAAAGCACATGGTATATATGAAGATATAATGCTCCATTTAGTGAATAGTGATTCCACCGCTCAATTAGTTCCTAAATTTTTCTATACTTCTTAAAATGAAAACCAATTCAAGTTATCTCTGCAATTTTGAATACTTTAAATAGTTTACGAAGATGATATTTCAGTTTCAAGTAAACCGTGGTTTGAAATCGAAATCGAACCGTAGTCTAATGGTTTGGATTGGATTGGTCCTATACTTTTTGTGGGTTGATTCGGTTTTCCAAATTCATAATCCGTAAATAATGGTTTGGTTATTGATTTATTATTATAAAATCGAACCAATCTGGTCTATGCTCACCCGTACAAAATACTGTATACAATAACTGCAAACTACCACGATTCACGTAACGTAACAAATAAATTTAATGTGCAACATTGCTTGAAGGCTACACTTCGAAACGATCATGAAAATTTTACAGAACGGATGGTGGAAGGTGAAAGGAGCCAATACTCTTTAATGGACACATATAACCTCGTTAGGGGTGTAAAACAAGCGAGTCAAGCCGAGTCGAGCTCTATAGTGCTCGAGTTCGGCTAGTTTATTAAACGAGTCTGAAAGTCGAGTTCGAGTTCAGCTCATTTGTAAACGAGTCAAGCCTGACTAATATACTTAACGAGCCGAGCCTTTACAAACGAGCCGGATTTTTGAGTGTCGAGCTCGGTATGTAATGTGAAATGAGAGAGAGAGAGAGGTATGTAATGTGAAATTCACTGCACCTTTGACAGGCCAATAAATATGGCACAATTTGCTTGTGGCTTGGAAAACACTTCGGAATCCCGTGGTCCATTCATCCATTGATCTCGATCATCGCCTCAAGTTTTTTTCCCTCTCTTCTTTTGTGGTTACTCAGTGATCTAGGTCTGAACCGGATTCTACCCGCGTCCGTCAAGATCCGAATTCGATCTGATTACGAACAAACTAAATCCGATCCGAAACAGGTCTTCGCAAGTATGTTCAAATCGATTCGGATCCGAATGAAAACCACCTTATCTTTTTAAGGTCAAAATGACACGACTTTTCATAACAAACAAACAAAATGAGGTGGATGAATGATTAATTACCTTTACGCTAATGCTTAACATGGGTATTTATTTAATTTGGTTAAGCGAAGCTAGTGATAAAACAAAAGGCTCAATTTCCCCTTATGTTTAGTAGGAGTATATCTTATTTAAGACATTGTTATTATTATTTAAATAAATATCTAGGAGTATGTTTGTTTGTGTATGAGAATTAGTTGAAGCTAATCAATTCATCAAAATAGACTATATATAATAATTATATATTTATAAGTCTTTTATTTCTATGTGACCTGCGAAATTTAAAATTGTGAGGTGACTATCCTAACTAAATATCTAGCTTGAGCAGACGGACACTGCACGTTTTTATTGGATGCGATGCGTTTGATGGTGTTAGGCAATATAATAATGAAAATATCTCAATGCTGACCAGACTACGTTGATTATATGTGTGAATGCCCATAAAGACAGCCCATTGAATTATGACTGTATTTGTTCAGAATAACAATGGGTGAAGTAATTACATGTATCGATGATTTGGTATTCTCGTTTTACTGGAATTTGTTTTTTTGTTTTTTGTTTTTAGTCACATTATTCATACCGAGAATATGCGGCCGTGGAAGAACACAAGTATCGGGATTACATCAAACTGAAAACGAGTCAACAATTACTATAAACTCATCTAAACTCTCTCACTCTCTCTCTCTCTCTCTAGAGAACTTTCCTCCGACTAAGATTTTGCTAGGGCAGCGGGGGTAGCTGCCACGTTCCACCTCCCCCTCCCCCTCCCCCTCCCCCTTCTCAATCTCATTACCTCCTTTCCTCGATGTCGCCTTTCTTGAAGGATCTCTGCCCTCCTTGCCATTTCTTACCTCTACCCCTCCATCCTTTCAATCATCTTCGACAGTGTTTCGGTGGCTTGGCTTTGCTCCAGAGGCTACAATTCTACGCTCTTTAGTCCATTCGACGTTGTCTCTTTTCTGGCCGATTTGTCTCTAGTTCCTTAATTTCACATTCAACTTTCCCGGTAGGTGCAGATCCGGCGAGTTTGGGGTTTGATGGGGCGTTGGCAAAATGAAAAGAAGGGAAGCCAATGGATTTATTTACTATTTTTCAATTTTTTTGGTGTTGGTTTGTGAGTTTGGTGCTGGTGTTGGTTCATTGGAGTACATCAAGTGTCCGTTCTCAAGATCAGAATTGTGAGGTTCTGGCGATAGAACTTAGGAAGCTAGACCTTCTGTTTGGTTATTGATTCATTTTGGGAGAGATAACGAACTTTTTTTATGTATTCGATTATTTCGTATGATTGACAATGAAACTTCTACCATTTTAACCAAAAAAAAAAAACTAAACGATAACCTCATTAAGGGAGAAATAATTTTAGTTTAGTTTTTCAACAATTCATAATGTTTTTCAACTAAAGTTACAAACTTGTACTCCTACTACGGAGTACCCATCGGAATATGGGGCCACGTCGGGATTTCGCATGAATGATCCAAACCGTTGATTAATTTTAAAGTATTTTTCAAATGGCTCTGTAAAATATAATCCCAATCGGATAACTTCAAATACTTGATCCAATGCACTATTTTTTCATTCAGAAAACAAGATCCCGGATTCTAAATGAAAAAGAAGTACATTAGATTAAAACACTTCCAATTACCCGATTAAACTAATTTTTTATACAGCCACTTAATTTTTACTTTTAAAATTAATGAACGTTTTGAATCATTTGTGCGAGACTCTAAGGTGGGACACGCATGATGCAACCCGGTATGTACACCATCGGTACAGATAGTCGAGTTGAAAAAAAATGCCGTCAACCTTCATACACGGTACCTATATCGTTTCTGCGGATACATACACCCCCCGTAGTCATTTCGTCACCCCATTCTGTATCTCCATCTTAAACAAAGGACAGAAATAATAATTAAAAAAAAAAAAAACTCCTTTGAGGAAATAAAAACCGAAACTCCCACAGAGAGAAAAGGAAAACGATAAAGCAGAGAGAGAGAGAGAGAGGAGAGAGAGACATAAAAATGATGGAGAGAGAAGAACAAGAATAATAAAATTCACCCCAAGGAGGTGGTGGTAGTATCCCCAATTCAATTCAAAACCTGCCATCTCCGATCTAAAATTCACCCCCAAAAAATGGTCATGCGAGGCGGCCGGACACCGGCGCCAAGAAACGATGCCGTCGCCGCCTCAGACCCTGATCACCCAATCGGACCATCGAGGAACGCCGCCGTTTCTCCCCCGGATCACCAGCCCAAATACAGGGGCGTCCGGAAGCGGCCTTGGGGCAGGTTCGCGGCCGAGATCAGGGACCCAATCAAGAAGACCCGGGTGTGGCTCGGCACCTTCGACTCCGCCGCAGAAGCCGCCCGCGCCTACGACTCCGCCGCCGTCTCCCTCCGCGGGTCCAAGGCCAAGACCAACTTTCCCCTTTTGCCCCTCCCTATCCCCGATATTATTACCAACTCGAACGACCACCCGATCCACAACAACGACAACAATCACGTCCAATCACGTCCCGCCACGAGTAGCCTCAGCAGCACCGTGGAGTCGTCCAGCGGGCCCAGGCCCTCGGTTCCGCCGCGGTCGATGAGGGCGGCTCAGCAACAGCACCGGTTCAAACCACCGGTTCGGCCGGAGGAGTGCCGGAGCGACTGCGACTCGTCGTCTTCGGTGGTCGACGATTGTTGTCAGAACGATCCCACGTCGAGGTTTCAGAAATCTGTAGTGTTTCCGTTCGATCTCAACCTGGCGCCGCCGGCGGACGCCGGCGACGACGATGATTTACACGCCACGGTCCTGCGCCTCTAAATGGATCTGTTTTTGTACTATTATTGTTTGTTTGTTTCCATTTTTTCTTTTTTCGTATAGGGGATTAACAAAAATCCGAAAGGGAAGAAAAAAATCACGATCCATTTGGGTGCTGGGACATGGGTTTTTCCTCTCTTGATCTGATTCTTCTTACCCATCTTTGTACACAATTATTACTAGTATAATTTTTGGGGTCAATTTTCCCTTTTTGTTACTAGTTTCCATTTTATTTTCACGCAGAGGATTGAATAACCAAAAGAGAAGGAAGAAAAAAATCATGATTCAATTGGGTGCTGTGAACAAGGTTTTTTCAACCTTGTGGGTTTCACACAACCTGGAAGTGAGCCCCGATCACTTCCAGTGAGCCCTGCGCGCCGATCAGTGTACCATAGGTGCATCCATGATTGGTGCCCGTAGAATTGTTTGCATATTCTCAGATCGAATTTACAGACTACAATTGGATGAGTAGCAGAGGTGAATTGTGTATTCGATATTGAGGATTTTTTTCCCTTCTTGATCTGATTCTTGTTACCAATCTTTGTTCCACTACGATTTCGTATACCAAACCAAACCGAGTCTTGTGGACTTGTCAATTGGGATAAGCTAACGATGATTTCGTATGCAATTGCAATATTCACAGTTTCTTGATTCATGTTTGATGCTGAAATGAGATTTGAGAGATTAGAAGTATTTTGACTATGCTGGGATTGTTGATTTCACATGGACAACCGTTTTCTTTTTGGCGACATTTCATATGGACATGAGAGTTATTGTTCACACTAATGAATGGGGATGCAAAATTTCTCCATAAGTGTGAACAACATGAAAATTTGCCACAACTTGTTAACCAAAAAAATTAGGGGAAATATCACCTTATTAGCAATTTTAGTTAATTTTAGTTTGTTTTCCTAAGTAGTGACGATGGCTCCGTCCTCGGTTAATCTTTTCAAATGTCATTGTCGTATGCTCTTGCTCTCAATTCTTACATTGCCTTTACGCTCTTGATTTTTTCTCTCACGAATTTTATTAGGTTGTGATGTATGTCAAAAGCTCTTTCACGCTCGCACTTTCGCTCACGCACGCAGATTAATTCTGTTATGTGTTTTGATCGAACTATTGTTGGTTAGATGTCAGTGAACTATACATTGAAAACACATGGGGTTAGTCATTTCTCATATGCAAAAGGAATATTCTCATTAAGAACAATCTCATTGGATGTCATTGAAATTTGTCCTTCTTAATTTACTCCTTAATTTGTAAGCAACAAGAAGGAAAATAAAATACTCATGGAGAGTACCAGAATTTCAATAAATCTAAGGTTTAAACCAGTAAACATCCTTCAAATGGTTTGGCAAATTCTACGGAATAAAACGATGGGAGTCATTTTCAATTTATATTTCCTGGTCAAAATAACAACATAAATTTGGTCAAGACGTTTGTGATCTCTTGCAAAGGCCTACAGAGATATTTTGCAATCTTGAAATTCTATTTCTTTTTTCCCAACTCTGACATTCCTATTTTTGTTCCTCACTCTCAATGGCAGACGCATAACTAAAATATAAGGGTACAAAATCTTACGTATTCTCCAGTAACTTGTAACCAAATGGGATTCAATCCTTACAATGCGTAGCATAAGAAAAATCATCCTTTAAATTATTGAATCTCTATTGGTGATTAAATCTGGATATTATCGAATGCTAATTGATTGGTTACATAGAGAATTAATAATTAGGTTTGAGTTTGTTTCATTGTTTTGATATGAAAGAGACAGAGATGTTGTGCTACAGATGAGAAGAAGAAGAAGAAGAAGAAGAAGAGGAGAATATATCATGTTTTGCTCAGTAAATTGTATCTTTGATAGAAGGGAACAAGATAAAAATGAAAAATGCGAGGTGATTAGAGTTGTATTTTGCTCAAATTAGTACCTAAATTTGATGATATGTACGTATCTAACGCGTCACAAGCAATTACTTTCTAAAATACCAAGTCAATATTCTTTTGAGGATGGCGCTATATATATGATGAATTTTTTATTTTTTATTTTTACTTTTCTAGTTCACTCGATGTGTAGTAAATGTATAATGGTAAATATTCTTTTCTACCAACTAATTATTCTTACTTGGTTAATTTAATTCTATGGTGACCAAAGCCAGAGACATTTAGAAATGAATCATTCCATGGGTGCACCATTTGCACATCGCATTGTGTGGACTCCACACAAATGATCGGAGCCGTTCAATTTGTGTAAAATATTTTTCTAAGAATCACTGCAAAAAAAATTTTGCTCAGTTGGATATCAGAAAATAAGCAAAGAATCGATCAAGCCCTGATATTAAAAATGAGCTGATTTTTTCAGGGTTCCTTAAAAATACATTTTAAGCAAATTGAACCGTTCCGATCATTTTTGTGGGACCCTGAGATGGATCTCACATAATGCGGTGTGCATTTGATGTACACAAAACGGTGTACCCATAGTTTTATATTATTTAGAAATATCAAATGTAGCGTCATTTTGTTGACAAAGCACTATGATTAGTAGTCTAATTATGCCAAGCAAACCCACTGAGATTGGGTCGGCCTGGTCTCTGAAATTGGGCCATGTATTTTCATAATTATGCAGCTCTATATCCCACCAAGACATAGTTTTATTTTTAATTCAACATGATCGAAAAAGAAGGGAAATGATATTGACACTCCAAAAATTAATACAGGCACTCTAAAATCAATGTAATTCCAAAGCCATTTTCTTTTATTTTTGGAGTGTCTACTTCAATTTTTGAAATGCCAAAATCATTTCCCAAAAAGAATAAAAAGAATATGTACATAAAACTGACCTCTCCTGAAATTATTGAAAAAAGTAGAAATCTCCACTAACATTTGTATCAATTACAATATTCTCCCTTACTTTCTAGATTACTGTCCAAAATTTCCTTTATTTCGATGACTTTTTTTTTTAGCATCTTATTTACTTGACTGAAAACACTGATTTAAAATAGAATTGAATCATCTCCGATTTTTAGAAGGGATTAGACAGTCCATTTTGGTGCTTCATTTGTTTACGTTTTAGACTTCGTTGAGAACATTAACTGAGCAAAGAATCTTGTTGGTCGCATTTTCGACTGAGATGATTTTGGAAAACTTTTATATGAACTTTTTTGAAACACTATATCGAAACATACTTTCTTTAACATTAATGTGTTCCAAAATCATAGATGATAGCCGATGAATGTATTTATTTTTACCTAATTGATGTTTTCTAAAACCGATTATGATAATCAAATTGCTATTTGACGATTCTCTTGTGTTTTACATACCTCTTGGCCATAAAGAATTACACTTGACTGCAAATAATTACTCTTAGCCGCAACGAATTACTCGTGGCCGCAAAGTATTGAAAGCGTGATTGCTATGCACGATTCTCTTGTGTTTTACATGCCTCTTTTGGCGGCTAATAATTACACTTGACCACAAACAATTACTCCTGGCCGCAAAGTATCGAAGGTGTGATTACTATTGACAATTTTCTCGTATTTTACATGCCTCTTGGCTGCTAAGAATTACATTTGGCCGCAAACAATTACTCTTGGCCGTAATGATTTACTTCTGACCGCAAAGTATTGAAAGAGTGATTACTATTCACAATTCTATTATTTTTTACATGCCTCTTGACCGCAACGATTTACTTCTGGCTACAAAGTATTAAAAACGTGATTACTATATACGATTCTATTGTATTTTACATGCTTTTTGCCTAAAAACAATTACTCATGGCCGCAACAATTTACTTCTGGCCGTGAAGTATTAAGAACGTGATTGCTATTCGCGAAACATTTCCATCAAATACTCCTACGATTGTTTTCCTGAACAATGAAAAAAAAAAAAAAGACCTGGAAAGTGGAAACTAGCGTCGATGTGATCTTTGGGATTATTCCCGACTGAAATATTTTGTCGACGGCCTTTCCCTCCGACGAAATTCGATTACTCCTTTGCTTCTTCTTTTTAATCGGAGAAACCTCAATAAACTCAAATTGGGTTTACTGGGTAACTAAACATGCATCGTTTAAGGACCTCAGGGCATCGATTCGTGCCTCTGGTTAAGAGAAAAGCTTCCAATGCGTTTTCTGCAGTTCAGGACACTTTTTACTCAACCAAGGTACAACCTTTTCCCTCTGATCTTGCTACATGCACTATAATCTAATGGGTAATTTTCTTTTGATAGGATTGGGTTTTTTTTTTTAATAATAGGGATTAGGGTTTCTCATGTTCTGTGATTTGGGATTGGCGTTTAGGATATTTTTGAGACGCACAAAGTCGTGTTTACAATATCAACCTCTTTAGCCTCAATTGGTACAGCCTGGGCTGGTATGTTCTGTTTGATCCTGAATTGCTTGAAATCTTCTCTCTTTTGTTTTGTTTTGTTGTCTAGGTTTTCCCTTTGTTTGCTGCAAAAGTTCTCTTAAAAATGTTTTCTTTTTTAGCTGTTGCAACTCGCAATTGAGATGAGCCATTATATGTTTATACACTTGCTGAAGATGTGAAATTGACATATCTGAATAAGTAATGTATTCATCAATTTTCATCTTTTCTCCTTTTTTGCTAAATGTTTGAATGTATAGATGGTTTTAACGTCACCCGTGTTAGTTGTGTGACATTTCCGGATGAAATTGAGTCATTCCTCATGAGGCTACATAACGTAATCACAAGTTCAAGATGGATGCAATCATCACTAACGAGAAGCAAGAAAGCTTAGATAGGGAAGATTTTACCCTGTTGGTTCTGTTGTGACCCATTGTGGTCCGTCATGATATGTTGTCTCGTTGTCACGATCCTTCATGACCCCTCCGTCATCATGTGTCCCAGACTCACAGAGTACCCAAACTGATAAATGAGAATATGGTTAGGTTTTAGTGATGTTTATTCTGTGTTATGACTAGGGCTGCAAACGAGCCGAGCCGAGCCGAGCCGAGCCGAGCCGAGTTTTAGAGTGTTCGAGCTCGGCTCGGCAAAAATTTAGTTGGCTCGAGCTCGGCTCGAGCTCGTGACGAGCTGCAGGACTCGAGCTCGAGCTCGGCTCGATATGTATTTACGGAGCTCGAGCTCGGCTCGTTCGGCTCGTTTATGAAACAAATATATATAAATAAATATAAATATGTAAAAATATAAATATAAATATAAATATATATATATATATATATATATAAATATTTATATATATATATATATATAAATATATTATATAATCGAGCTCGCGAGCCAATTCGAGCCGAGTTTCGACTAGCTCGAGCTCGGCTCGTTTTTGTCTTGAACCGAGCCGAGCCGAGCCGAGCTCCGAGCCGCTCGCGAGCGGCTCGGATCGTTTGCAGCCCTAGTTATGACATCAACTGGGAAATGAGAACTAGAGTCTCATTTTCACATAACGATTTTAATGTGGGCTGACAAAGTGTTTATGCCAGCCCAAATTAAAATCCTTCGCTAGCCTATTTGAGTAGGGATGAACACACAGTCATAAGTATGCATTTTGCATGCATAGCCCTTGGAGTTGATTATAGAAATATGTAATTTTGTAGTCGTCTTATCATTCAGTGGGGTAGTTTGGAGAGAAGTGATAACTGTAAGTCTGTTTAACTTTGAGTCTATGACTAGTGTGACGCGTCTAAAGTAAACTAAGCTTCTGCTGCTAGCCAGTAACTACAACTGATGTTTGTGATTTTGGTCTGGCCGTTGAAAGTTATGCTTCGAGGGCTGCTTTGCTTACTGTAAAATCATTACTTTGATTGTTTTCTTTGCTAATTCGGGTGACATCTTATTTGGGTGGTAGTACTTACATTATTCACATTTGGGATGACCATTAACTATGAGATCATAGTTAGTAGGTCACTGAACAAATTGTCATCTTAGCAATTTGAGGTTGGATACGAGACTGATGTTTTTCCATTCAGTCTAGTTAGGCATTGGTCTTGTTAAATAAAGAGTCGGGGTTTCTTTGCTCATTTGGTTGTGGAGATACTTTTTGGTCCTTTCTTTTAATCCTTGGGATATTTAACCTAGACAATGTGTTCTTTTATACCTGCACATTGCACGATGCTAATCATGCTACATGTCTTTCACTAATGTCTTTTTACTTGTAGTTGATCGTTGCTAGTTTGAGGTGCTTTCTTGTGGTGTTCTGATCGTAGTAAGAATCATGAGATAAATAATAGTTGTCATGATAATTTGGTGCTCAATTTTTATATGGGTTTCAACCTATCGTATCGGTATGTTTTGTTTTTGCTTCTATGTCCTGCGTTTGATCTTGTGTTGAGTAAATGATGATGCAGGTTACACTTTACGCCACCTCCATGAATCGAAAGTTGAACAAAGGCTTGACTCAATTGAAAAAGCTGTAAGTGTTTCGGCTGAATATGGGGCATATAATGTGTTTATGTAAACATGTATTGTAACAAGCAGAAAATCCTAAATAAGAAGGCCACGGGTATGCCAAGAGGCAAGAAGGAGCAGGCTGGACAAGGATACATAGGAATATGGACTTCCCATACAGATTAATGATCTATGCGATGCTCAAAAAGTGTACTCGTATATGTTTGGGATAAAATAGACATAGCTGAACTGCCTTTACTGTTTAAAGTATTTTTTTTATTCGATGGTCAGAGGTGTCCGGACCAGCTTACGCTCACCTCAACTAATCCCCTCCTAGTCAATTATATGAGGAGCAAACCCACCAACCAACCGGACTAACTGCTGGGGCTTTTACTGTAATTTACTGTAGCTCTTTGTTTACCATGCATTTATGCTTTTGAGATCTAATACTTTGGTAAAGGCACATCAAACTTTCAGATTTCGTGGTTGTATAAGGTTTTGGTAAGGTAAAAACAATCATAGTTGATCAATTCATTTGTCCATATCTCGTCATGAGCACGTACAAGCAAGGGGATAATATGTAATAATCCATACGCAAATATGAGGTCTGTGCTGAATGAGGCAGTATTTGTTCTGTTCATTTGTCTTTAGCGTGTCACTGCCTTCTTTAGGATTCAAAGCAGGTTTGGGTTGAAAGAGGGGAAGAGAAACATTTGTTATCCGTTGATTTTTTTTCTAATTGGATCCCTTGCTGCACTTTTTAAACTTAATCATTCCCTGCTCCCGCTTACTCCTTGCTCTTTGGTGGTGTTTATTATTCTGAGACATGGAGTTTTCTCTTTTTTGGCAGATGAATAACAATTACCAAATGGAGCATAAAGAGTTCAAGAAACTGGTTGGTTCAGGTGGTTTCAGCACCGAAGCTTGTGTTGCCACTGCCGGAACCTCTTTGATTATTGGGTTAGTTTATCTTTCTTTCCTGCCATTATTATTAAATTGTTTCTGAGTATTTAATTCTTTATCATGCACCTACTTTTGTATTTCTTCACTGATGGAGAGTCGGAAACTATCACTTCAGTTGGGGTACAACTGCAGGTTGAATGAAATCCTTGACCATGGCTTTCTGGGAGTTTAGTGCTTATACTTAAATTTTGATTGACTGCTATTGACCTTTTCTCTTATCTTGATGCTTCATTCTAAATTTGGGAGAAACTGTTTCAATGTAATTTGAAAGATGGATATGCAGGAAAAAATAAATAATGTTGGTCTAGTATAGTCATTCTTAAATACTTTTAAGAAAATTTGGGTGGACCGCAGTTTTGCTTCATTTTGTTTAATGTGCATATATTATCTGTATTATGTCTTATTTCCAGTGCGTGTAGAGAGGCTTTCTCCAAAATGCTTCTTTGATTTGAGTAATGAGAGCAGAGTACCTTTCCAGGTTGCTTTTGTTCCCTGGAATGGACAGGGGAAGAAGGGTGTTTGGTCAAAACTGGGGACATTTAATACTAGACAAGAAATATTCGATCTAATAAACGCCACTTTGTGCATATAATGCCAGGGTTAATGACTGAATGGACAAAAAATGTTCTTGAGCCTTCTATGCCAAATTGGCAAATAACGTTTTGCCTTGCAGAATAGAGAAGTCAAGGTTTTGCGTTCCCATTTAAGGTTGTGTTATTCATGCAGTTGGGACTTGTAACTGCATGTCGGGGAATAAGATAATCCTATACTGATGTTTGATCCAATGGTGTAAGACTTGTGGGACTCATCCTATCCCATCACTTATCTCATGCCCAACGAATCACCACAAAAGTAATCCCCATTTTGAGAAAGTAGTCGTAGGATTGGTTGTCCCAGGACGACCGATAACCTTGTCCTTTCTTCGGGATACTTCCACTTCCACTCTTTCGTTAGTTGTCCAGTTACGAAAGGGAAAATCACTTGGTCGTTTTTTCCTCATTTTTATCTCAAATGAGTGCTGTATCCTCCGTCTCTTTTTGGCACTCCTCTTTTGGCCTCTCATACCCCAAGAAAGGGTTGTATAAGAGGTCTATAGCTGAGTGTGGATTGTAGATAGCTTGATATACATTGTTAGGCCCATTTTCTAACAATTTAAGCTTTTAGGACTACTGGTAACTTAACATGGTATCAGAGCTAAGGGTTGCAAGAGGTATTGGGTTCAAGTCTCTTTGTTTGCATTTGTTCCCTGTTTGCATTCTGCTTCTCCCTTTTGTATTCTGTTTCTCTCTTGAAATTTTGAACAGTCATTCTTCCAAAAAAGAGAAATCCCGAAAAATCCGTCAATAAATGACGAACTCCATTATGCAAATGATGGGACAAGGCTATGGCAGTAATCTTGACGGAGATTAGGATGAGGATTGATGAAGAAAATAAGAATTGGTTGAAATTCTCATTGGTGAAGCAAATCAAATCTGTGAAAAATTTGCCTCCACGTGCAAGACGTGGTTGCACGGAAGGGAGGGTTTAGATAGCTTGATATACATTGTTAGGCCCATTCCCTATCAGCTTAAGCTTTTGGGGCTACTGGTAACTTAACGTGGATTTTTTGTCAAATATTTGATACCAAGTCTGCACTTTGGGATATATTTCTTACTACAGTGTAATTGGCCTTAATGCTTTCTCTTTCTGCTTCTCTTTGTATCGTAGGTATGGTCTTGGCTGGCGAGGTGGAAAATGGTATGCGAATAGGAAGTTCAAGAAGGAGCAGCTGAAATTGCTAGGGCAGATCAAACCTAAACGGTGGCAACTCAAGTTCTTACGAAGACCGTTATTAAAACCCAGATCACCAGAAAATGCTGCAAAAACGTCAGATGCATTGCAAAAGGATTTACCTGTTTCACAAAATTCTGGAGAAACCATACCTCTTCGGTAGCAGATAAATTATGTAGCAGCACTTGTGGAGGTTGTTAATTGAGAAAAATGACCAGAGAGTACATTTATTGTGGACATTTGAAACATTGGCATTTCTCATACATGTATGCTTAGAAAAGAAATATGATCTACAGTTTTGTTTTTTTCTTCGACTTATTCTTCTCTTAACATTAATTTTTGGCCTTAAATATGATTAATTTAATGTGTTCTTACTTGTTACCTCAGGAATCTTCAATTCAACAAAGTTAATGGTACTACATTTTATAAGAGTTCTGTGAATGTGCTGTATTTTCTGCTGGGAAAACATCAAGGGGACACACAATTTACACTCTAGTTTGCACACACGCTCACAGCACGAAACATTGAGGGGACACACATTTTACACAGTAGTTTGAGTGTTTGTGCTGACGTGTGTGTCACTAGCATCGTTGTATCTGTTGGGGGCAGGCGGAATGCTCTTAAAAGTGTAAATCCAAGCTGATGCAGAATTTAAAGGTGCATTGACCCCGGAATGGGGGATCAAGTTTTCTGAGTTATCATCCTCACAGGAAGACATGAGGCTGAAATATGAATAGACAACAATGAACATATATACTTCACTGAGTTTTGATTGGAAAAGAAGAAACAAGAGCATCTTTGCACAATTCTGGTGAAGGTATTCTTGCGAAGAAGTTGCAGACAGTACACACTATGAAACGGTTTGCAAAGACGAAAGGATGCCTTTAAAATATGAGAAGGTATCTTGGAGTATTTTCTTATACTTACTTTGTCGGTCACGAAATATTGTTTTTTTTTTTTTCCTTTCTCTTGCTGCACATGTTTTTGCGTGCATAATTGTCTCATTAACCAGGTTCCTCTGATAGTAAACTACAGTACAATTTTACCTTAAAACATGCTATCATTGCAGTGAGGAAATCTTAATTTACAGGGGAATAAGGGACGCGGGACACTATAGTGCAGCATATTAGCCATCCAAAAGTGTTTTCAATGGTTAGATTTTGTTAAAATTCTCATCCCGGAAAGAAACTACTCTTCTTGGGAGGAGTCTTTCAAAATTCGAACCATTGAAAGACTCGTCCCTGCACTTCACCTCCCTCTATAGTGCGTCCCTCCACTTCAGAGTCCCCAAATCTGAGGAATAGGAAAAGATAAAACAGTATTTGTTTTTATGGAAGACGGTTGTTTGTTGTGGTCTGATTTTGCTCTAGTTGTGGAGTCCAGTACTCTGTTTTTGCAATCTTGCTGTTGGATTGCCTCATTGATCTAGATTAGAGAACACATTGTCTGAACTGACTGTTTTTGTCTTGCCTGCACAAGCAAGTCTTCTTTTTCTCTCTTTATTGAATTCTAGGCTTCAATATACTACTTCTTAAAGGCAAACTCAAAAGGTTGGTCGAGTGACAACATGTCAACAAGTAAGGGGTTTACTGTCCCAAAATCAAGGGTCGGCTTCTACCGCTAGAAAAATCCTAGGGCCACCTAAGGTCTGCCCTGTCGTCAACTTCAAAACTCCCGAATTAGTTGACATACAGAAAAACTAGCCCATACACTCAATTGTAAAGAGAAAAAAAGAAGAAGACATTTCTTAAAAAGGCTGATCGTGAATCGCGTCTATTTCGTTGCATCTTTGACTAATGCCAATTGCTATCATATATGGATTGAGTTTGAGTGAATTTGGATGAGTTCATAGGTTTGTGTCAACATAGACAGCCCTATAAAAAGGAAAGTCGGCATATAACATCACTTCGTGGATTTTCATCACTAAAAAAAAAAAAACCAGATTTTAGACTTGTGGAGAAGGTATCCAAGTTGATGTTGACCCAAACTATGCATAGTGCTCAATCTTACCGTCCGTCTCCGCAATCAATAGTCTGGATTTAAAAAAAACTCTTCTAGGGAAGAGTCAAGAAAAGTCTTTTAAAATCTGGACTGTCCAAAACACTTTTGGACAGTAAGATTGAGAGCGGTGGAGGGAGCGGTGAAACAGAACGGTGAAGGTTTTTTGTTTAATTGTAGTGGTATTTCAGGTGAGGATGAAAACATTTGGTTTTCCATAAACTAAAAGTAAAGGATTATTGTGTCATGTTTGAATTGAAAGTAACGTTTCTTGTTTGAAGGGTCTACGAAATTTTCTTTTGAAACCATCTCCCTTAAATAAATCATGGCAATTTTGATGCACAGAGAGACCAAATCATTGCAATTTTTAAAGAGCTAACTAAACTTGACAGAGTTGTATTTATTTAAGTTTTGTATGTGGCAAGAATACGATTACGCGAAGATGTCCAATTTTTTGTACTTGTGGAATGGCCAAGTCAAGTAAAAATCCACCTCTCCCATCATGTTGCGATCCTCCAATGTCTGCCAATCAATCCAATCGATGTAAGTACAAGAACAACAAATTAGAAAAATGAAGACCCCGTGCCATTTGGAGAGCTACATTAATAGTATGAAATTCAATAAAATACTTGGAGATCAATAATTGTGGGAGTGGAGGAGAAGTATTGAATTGTGCTTAAAAATGATTAGGTTATGGACTTTAGTTTCTCATTAATTTAATCACCCAAGATTTAATCCTCCAGAAAACTTCACCCATCTACCCTCTAGGCCGACCATTGTGTTGCACCACAAAGAGTTCCTTTTTTTTTTTTGGATAACTCAAGTGTCCGGGCTAACTTATGCGTACCTCGACTAATCCCGGGGACCGAGAAAAAGATATATCGATCTTCTAGTAGAGTACATAAATGTGTTGCCGCACTTGTCTTTGCTATGACGCTGGTGTACTTTGTCAAAATGAAAGAAGATGATGTGAAGAATATGTGACTAACTTGCAGAAGCTTGTAATTACTTGGCACCATGTTAAGATGATGTGAAGAATATGTGACTAACTTGCAGAAGCTTGTAATTACTTGGCACCAATAACATGGATTACTAGAAGTGTAGAAATGATCTTGTTAGATTAGGTAGAAGATCGAGATATAGGACGGTGTCGGTGCCATGTAAAAAGTTTTAGACAAAATAAGAGAAAAATAGCACATTGTCATGGGGCTATTTTTCGCCTAGAAATCTGCCCGTGATTGGCAAACTTGGTCTTAGCCAACTTGTGTTTACTCACACACTCGATATGTTTGAACGTCTAGAAACACACTCAAGAGTTACGGGAACCGTCCCAATCTTTATTAAGCACCAACTTACAAAGGAATACACTCAAGAACCTAGATAGAACAAACCCCTCTGCTTTAGGCTACGAAAATGCTTGCCTAAATAGGCTTACAATCCTAAAAACGTGGCCACTAAGTACATGAGATCATGGGGCCAACCCATGATCTTGCAGTTGACACCCCCAACTGCCCTAGGGTTGTGCTGGTACTGCCAGAATCTGCCAGCACACTGAAACATGAAACTGCCTGGAAATAACTGTCGATAACTGCACGTTTCTGCCTTGGACACTTGTCCCATGCTGCCAGCAACACATGCAGCCCGTTTCTGCCTTGGACACCTGTCCCATGCTCCCAGCAACATGTGCAGAATGCTGTTAACCGTCAATAACCGTTTTGTCTGAGCCAAATCAAGTCTGCCTCCGTTTTGCCCGAGCCAACTCAAGGCTGCTTGGCCAATTTCGTGATCCAACCCCAGCTCCCAATACTTAGCCGTTTTTCTCGATTGCCTTGTTCCACAAGCCTGCTTCCCGTTTAGCATCCCTGCCTCGATATCATCGGGCCATCATGTGCATCACGACTGCCACTTGCCTTAGGGACCAGTGCCGACACCAACCGACACCGTCGGGTCACCTTGTAAAGACATGCCTGCCTCATGCCTTTGTTTTCACCGGTTGGCTAGGGTGCAAGGTGCCAGCGCTAGCCAAGCTTTGCAAGCCTTGGAAATCAAGGTGCTAACAAACCACCCCCACCAGAGGAAGCCGACGTCCTCGTCGGTAAGGCCCGTAAGTACTCCAGCACTTGCTTCTCAGACTGCCACAAAGTCCCATCCGTTTCCCATGTAGCCTCCGAGTCTTGCCTATTTTCACACTTCGCCAAATAGGAGGTTCTCCCATTTGCCTCGCTCTGCCCTTTCGCCTTATCATCCAGAATCCCGTGCATCTGAACTGCGAGAGAAGCCCGTTGAGCTTGTTTTCTTCCAGCAACCACCAAGTCTGGAAAATTTTGCACTTGAATTGCCGATTGCCAGCCACCCGTTCCTTCCCTTCCCCGCTTTCCCTTCTCTGCCTTGGAACAACGCGGCACAAAGCAGGGCCGTTTCTCATCAACAATCAAAATCCCACCGAGATGTGGCATCACAGCCACTTTTGCAGCCACAAAAAACTCATTACCCAGTATAAGTTCGAAGTCATCAAGCGGATACACCATCAAATCCACATGCCCGTTCCAGTCCCCGATCCTCAAAGCAACATTGCCCGTCATTCCATGCCCCACATGTGCATTGAAATTTACTGTCTTGATCCGACTGAAACTTTCAACAACTTTTAAACCAAGCGACTGCACCACCCATTCTGAAACAAAGTTGTGTGTGGCCCCCGTGTCCACCATGGCCAACACTTCCATTCCACAAAGCAACACTTTGACATACATCAAACCCGATCTTTGCGAGGTTACTACCTTGTCTGCATGAATCACGTTGAGCAATTGCATAGGGTTGACCCGGACATGCACTTCCGAGTCTGAATCACCATCTTTCCCTTCATCCACGCAAATAGCATTCAGCTTTTCACGCTTTGGGCAATCCTTTGCCCGATGAGGCCCATCGCAAATGAAACAACCCTTGCTGAAATTCCCTTTGCCTTGCCGTTTGTCCTCCGCAACTGATTCAGATTTCTGACCCTTGTCTTTCTGACTCTTATCCCATTTCTTTGTACCAGATTTTGACGTGCTGGATTCAAAAGAATTGGATTCTCCTGTTAGTTTGAAATCTGCCAACCCGTCGGTAGCAGCAACAGCCGATGGCAAGTCCTTAATTCCCAGCCTTCGTAGTTCCAACTGTGCCCAATTCTGCAAACCCGACATAAAATTGAAAACCTTGTCCTCCTCCGACATGTTCTTGATATCCAGCATCAAAGAACTGAATTCCTTCACATAATCTCGCACTGAACCTGTGTGCTTCAATTGTTTCAGCGACTCCCTTGCAAGCCACGAAGAATTGCAAGGCAGGAATTGATCCTTCAATTCCTTTTTCAGCGTATCCCACTGCTCGATCTTTGGACGTCCGCTGTCCTCACATCGAGTTCTCCACAAGAGTTTCGCATCGCCTATGAGAAACATCGTGGTGATTGTCACATGATCTACCTCTGGAACACGGGTAGCAGAGAAGTACTGCTCCATATCCCACAGAAAGTTTTCCAACTCCTTGGCATTTCGGGCACCACCAAAAGCCTTCGGTTCAGGGACCTTTACATGAGTCTCGAATCCGTCTGAGTGACCCAAGAAGGCCCTCTTCACAACCAGCAATTCTGACTCCAAGTTAGAAACCCGCTCCTTTATGACATCTGAGAGTTTGTTCAAGTCCGCCAGCATCTCTGTAAACTTGGTTTCGGTCTGACCGACGTGTGTTTCGTGAGCCTTTTTCTGTGACTCGACCGAAGCCAACACGACGTCCGGGCGTTCAACCAAGGTAACGCCCTCATCAGAATCATCATCACCAACGAGCTTTTCCAACTGTGTAACTCTGACCCGTACCGCCTCGAGTGCAGCATTTGCAGCCATACCTTCAACCCGAAGTTCTGCAACTTTTGCTCGCAACCTGAGTTGCTCTGATACCAACTGTCACGGGGCTATTTTTCGCCTAGAAATCTGCCCGTGATGGCACCAAGTTTGCCAACAACTTGGTCTCAGCCAACTAGTGTTTACTCACACACCCGATATGTTTGAACGTCTAGAAACAAACTCAAGAGTTACGGGAACCGTCCCAACCTTTATTAAGCACCAACTTACAAAGGAATACACTCAAGAACCTAGACAGAACAACCTCCTCTGCCTTAGGCTACGAAAAGGCTTGCCTAAATAGGCTTACAATCCTAAAAACGTGGCCACTAAGTACATGAGATCATGGGGCCAACCCATGATCTTGCAGTTGACACCCCCAACTGCCCTAGGGCTGTGCTGGCATTGCCAGAATCTGCCAGCACACTGAAACATGAAATTGCCTGGAAATAACTGCCGATAATTGCCCGTTTCTGCCTTGGACACCTGTCCCATGCTGCCAGCAACACATGCAGCCCGTTTCTGCCTTGGACACCTGTCCCATGCTCCCAGCAACATGTGCAGAATGCTGTTAACCGTCAATAACCGTTTTGCCTAAGCCAACTCAAGTCTGCCTCCGTTTTGCCCGAGCCAACTCAAGGCTGCCTGGCCAATTTCGTGATCCAACCCCAGCTCCCAATACTTAGCCGTTTTTCTCGATTGCCTTGTCCCACAAGCCTGCTTCCCGTTTAGCATCCCTGCCTCGATATCATCGGTCCATCATGTGCATCACGACTGTCACTTGCCTTAGGGACTAGTGCCGACACCAACCGACACCGTCGGGTCACCTTGTAAAGACATGCCTGCCTCATGCCTTTGTTTCCACCGGTTGGCTAGGGTGCAAGGTGCCACCGCTAGCCAAGCTTAGCAAGCCTTGGAAATCAAGGTGCTAACAGTATTCTATGTGCAGTGACTGGGTAAGGATGAAAAAGCATGGGCCCTAAGGGTCCGCTTAATTAAAAAGAAATTTATACAGGAAAATGAAAATGAGAAAAAGTAATATAGAAGAAAATAAAATTTATTTCCTTCTACGTGTTTGATTAATACGAAATTTGTTTTTATGAATCTTGTAAGAAAATGCTTATAGTTACTAACTTACCCTTAATATACATATTGAATCTCAATACGAAAGGAAAAAAACTATAGGCATAATGGTAAGTGTAATAAGAGGTGGCAACTTCCGCAAGAAATTAAAATTTCCCTGTGTTTTTAGTAAGAAAGTAAAAGCTATGTAACCATGCTTAAATGAGTCTACAATAAAATTTACTCTTTTGCTCTTTCTATCATTTTCATGCTAATCAAACACCCAAAAAGTGTCTTTTTTTCTTCTTCTATTTCTTGCAATTTTATTTTATTATTATTATTATTTTTTTATCATTTTCATTCTAATCAAACAGACTCTGATGGATGCTTTGTTGAAACAGTTGGAGGTAGAAGAAGGCCAAAAGATTTTATTATGTAACAAGAATATTATACTCCCCCTTAGTCACACGTGTGTTTCTTCTACTATATACACAGGAAGCTTGTTATTGGAAACAAGGCAAACACAACACATTTGCACAGTATGGCTAATTCTCTAACCATCTGCTTTTTAGTTTTCCTGTTGTGTGTGTCTGCAGATGGAGCTAGGAAACTACCTTATACAATCAACACCAACAATGGCAGGTTCCTATCGTCCTTGGATTCGTCCTCAGATTCTGATGTTGGTATCTGCGAATCAATGGTGGAGCCACAAGGTTACTCTTGTGAAGAGCACACGGTATGATACGTGACCGAATAATCTTTGTCAATTGTTTTATAGTGTTGAACTATGAGATTTACTGATTGAATACGTACATGGCTTTTCTGAGTTTCAGGTGACAACAACGGATGGATATATTCTTAGTTTGCAGAGGATTCCGGCAGGGAGGTCTGGTGTGACAGCAGACAAACCTCCTGTTCTTTTGCAGCATGGGATCTTTTCAGTGAGTAACCTTCTCCATTCTACAATGTCTTCATTCGGATCATAATTTACACTGGAATTTTGGTAAAATGAGTTGGGGAACAAGTTGATAAACGTGCAGCTTCTTCCCTTCATTTTCTTTTTGTCTTTTCAAACTCAGCTTCATCCCATACACATACAATGTATATTCCCATACACATACAATGTATACGCTGAACCTTAACTATTTGACAATGGAAAATTTCTTGTTTTGTTGCAGGATGCTGCAACATGGCTGGTGAACACCCCAGATCAATCCTTGGGATTCATTTTGGCTGATAACGGATATGATGTTTGGCTTGCTAACACCCGGGGGACTAAATATAGCAGTGGACACACATCGCTTAGTCCCAGTGATCCGGTTCTCTCCGTCTTAATGACTGTGCGGAGTTCATAAGAAAACACATTGTTTTAAACTTGTTCTGATGTTTGTTCTATAATTCATAGGCTTACTGGGATTGGTCGTGGGACGAATTAGCCGCTTATGATCTTCCTGCTTCAGTCCAATATGTTAATGACCAAACAGGCCAGAATATGCACTATGTTGGTCACTCCTTGGTATGATATCCATGTTTTCTCTACAATATTGAGTTCATGAACTAGTTTTCGGAAGGAAAAAATTTCAGAAAAAAGATTTTGCTAAGATTTTTTTTGTGTTTTGATGCCTCCTTCTTAGGGAACTTTGATGGCTCTAGCTGCCTTTTCCCAACATCAGTCACTGAACACGATAAGATCAGCTGCTTTGTTATCTCCCATAGCTTACCTGGATCAGATCACCACACTTCTTGGAAAAGCTGCTGCTTATTCTATGATAGGCAATGTAACGATCAATATCTAGTACCATATTTTGACTTCAAATCGCAATAAAAATCTTGCGCATGGCATTCTTATTGTTCTCTTTTTCTTGACAGGTCTTGTACTGGTTGGGCGTAGATGAATTCATGCCAGGAGGGTGAGAAACTGACCTGACAATTTTGACACAATTACCTGCACATATCTCGATCAAACCCTTTTACTGGCGGATGGTCTCGCAGTTGGAAGTTGTGTGCTGATGGCTCCACCAACATATGTGCATGTTGGCTGGCTCTTATCTGAAGTCTAAACCAAAAACAGTTCATATCAATGTACATGTTGTCAATCGGACAACGTGTACAAGCCTTATTGTGTTCTATTGTCCTATCTTCTTGACCATTTTAGAGTCCCACTGTTACCCAAAATCTAACTTCTTTTATTGAGCAGGGAAGCTGTAACCAAATTTATGAATGGGATTTGCAACATAACGAACATCGATTGTTCCTCACTAACGTCTGTTTTTGCCGGTAACATTAATTTCGTGACCTACTTGTCTGCTCTTAGGAAAAGATATTCATATCTACTGCTAATTAACTTTTTGTAGTTTGCTGTAAATAGGCCAGCCTTGCTGTATTAGTCCCTCCACCATGGATGCGGTTGCTAACATTGGACCTCAGCCAACAGCAACCAAGAACATGCTCCATTTAGCACAGAGTAAGTTTCTTGTATGTTTATGAGATTGCAATGACTCTCGACCTCCAAGAATTTCAGTTTAACGTTTGGGTCAAATCATGATGGAAGTAGACAATCTTTTGGGTTGAGGGAAAGATGAAAAGGGAAGGAAAAATTTGTATTAGCCTTGTTCACTTCGGATTAAAAAAAAATAAAATAAAAGCCTTGTTCACTAGTAAGAATGGCTCTAAATCTTTACTTTGTGGTCTGTGGTTCTTGTGCAGTGGTTCGACAAGGGACCATAGCAATGTATGATTATGGAAGCGAAGATGACAACAACGAACACTACGGGCAGCCCACACCTCCCATATACAACATGGCAAGCATCCCGAATGACCTTCCTCTTTTCCTTGCCCATGGAGGGCAGGACTACCTTTCGGATCCCGCGGATGTGCAGACACTGATGGGCGCTCTTAGTGATCATGATGCCGATAAGCTTGTAGTACTCTACCCGGAGGAGTATGCACATTTGGATTTCACTCTGGCCGGAAATGCGAATCAAATTGTGTATGATCCTATCATGGGCTTCTTCAGTCTCAATTGAGAGCATTTGTCATGAAACACCGAAAATATATGTACATGAATACTCCTTTTGAATTTTCATACATAATTCCTACGTAGTGAGGTTGTTGGGTTGGGTACTTGCAACAATTGTATGTACTGGGCCAGCATTTACATAAATAAATATGAAAAAAAAAACATAATTCTGTTCTTTGTTCTTCAGTTGTGTTATCAATCCTCAGGGAAACAGATGAGGCTGAAATATGACTTTATAGACGACAACGAACATATGAACTGAGTTTTGTTTGGAAAAGAAGAAACAAGAACATCTTTGCACAATTCAGGTGAAGGTGTTCTGGCAAACCATAAATCTTACTAGTACTACTTAACACATGCTATCATCGCAGTCGTCCAAGAGTGTTTTCAATGGTTAGATTTTGTGAAAAGACTCATCCTGGGAAGAAACTATTCTTCCCGGAATGAGTCTTTAAAATCCGAATCATTGGTTGTTGAGATGGATGACACTACACCTCTATAGTGCGCCCTGCACTGCAGAGTCCCCAAATCCAAGGAATAGGATATGATAAAACAAACAGTTGGCACTTATACCATGTGTTGTTTTATAATCTTGCTGTTGGATTGCTACATTGATCTAAATTAGAGAACACATTGTCGGAACTGAGTGTATTTGTCTTGCCTGCACAAGCAAATTCCTCCACCCCCTCCCCTTTTATTGAATTCTAGGCTTCAATATACTACTTCTTAAAAGCAAACTCAAAAGGTTGGTCGAGCGACAGTATGTCAACAAGGGGTTTACTATCCCAAAATTGAAGGTTTGGCTTCTACTGCTAGAAAAAATCCTAAAAAAAATCCTAAGGCCACTATAGGTTTGTCCTGTTGTTAACTTTAGAACTCACGAATTAGTTGAGATACAGGAAAACTAGCCCAGACACCCAATTGTAAAGAGGAAAAAAGGCATTTGTGTCAACATAGACAGCCCTATAAAGAGGAAAGTCGGCGTATAATGCCAATTCGTCGATTTTCATCACACAAAAGAAAAAAATCCCAGATTTTAGAGTTGTTGTGGAGAAGTTAATTGATGTTGACCCAACTATGCGTCTTTGGTTAGAGGAAAAACAGAAAGCTTGTATTTTTTAACCGAGCTTAGTCTTTTATTTTTCCATTCTCGGTTCGTTAAGACGATCGAGCCGAGCTCGAGTTCAAATTTTTGGCTCGTTTAGTAAACGAGCCGAGATCGAGCTCGGCAAAGCTCAGCTCGGATCGACTTGTTTGCATCCCTACGATTATTGAAAACACTTGGTTTTCCATAAAGTAAAAGTAAAGGATTATTGTGGCATGTTTGAATTGAATTTCAACTTCTCGCCGCTTCACGGCAATAAAATTTCGACTCTTTTCAGGAATGGCAAGGCTGAACTCATTGGCATTTTTACGTTTTAAAAACATGGCTCAAATCATTTTGCGTTTCGACCTCTTTTGAAATACGGGCGGGCAGGGTTAACACTAGAATATTCGGATTAAACCCTTTTGTATTGCTACTTCTCCCACTTCAAACAGGACTCTTATTTGAAAAGAGTTTCAAATCTTTTTGGATAACTTCGAACTGGCGTTTGTTTCTATCATCACACAAACTGAGGGTGTATATATATATATATATAGGAGAAGCAGAAAACAGATTTTATTCCCTTTTTGAGAGAGATCGATCGGAGTTTGGAAAGAAAGAGGAAGCTTCAAAAATAGAGGAAAAGAGAAAGAGAGAATGGAGACGGAGAAGGGAAGAAATTCTACCTCGATCTTGATCACCGGTGGGTACTTTGCTTTCTCCTGCTCAAAACTTTGCCTAATTTCTCTCAGGATTTCTCGATCTCACACTTGCTTTTTGCCTATTGTTTTCTTCCTTAGAATTTTCTTCTCGACTGCACTTCTCTCTCTCTCTCTCTCTCTCTCTCTCTCTCTGCCCCAATTCTGTGCAGTTTCCATCTGTAATATATTGACAGAGAATGAGGCAGTTTCCCACGTTGAGCACTTTGAATAACAAAACTGACCCACTCACTGATGTGGGTGGGTTCCCATGCAATGCACGTCAGTTTTCTTTTTTTGCGTGTAGAAAAGGAACAAAAATGGAGTTTGTTCATTGACCCACGTTGTGTACTGGGCCTTTGCTATTTGAGATTAGATTCTCTCTCTAGTGGTCAAAAATCTCACTTTTCCTACACTAAATTTTTTGATTCTGCTGAATGTTTATTGTTGATTTGAATCGTTTATTTTATAGACTAGTAGTGTATCCTTGCCAAAAAAATAAACTTGATTGGAGATCGAAACGAGTATCAAAAATTGAATTTGGCTAAAATGGACAGTGTATCTTTATTATTATTGACAAAAATCATATCGTCCATTTTATAAATCAAAATTCAAATGTTTATATCTATCGACTTCCAATCAAGCTGATTTTTTGCTTGGCAATACTATATTGCGGGTCTTCAGATATGAACTATTCAGATTACAAGAATAGATATTCGGTGGGGTCCATAATGGTTGGTGGTGAAAAAATGGGGCTTTACACGGCGGTATATATAATTTATTCTCTTGCTATTTTATGAAGAATATCCGTTACTTTTTGTTAAATCACCATCAAGGTGATTGTCACTTTCCAATCAAATTATCGTGAAATTTGCATCTCAACATAGGGTAATGAGGAAACTTTCTCCGAGTAAATGTAATCGTTTGATTCTTAGGTTTTTATTCAACAGTTAATTGTTTGACTTTTTGGGTTGATTCATTGTTTTATGAAAGAAGAGATTTTTTCTATTTATTTATTGTGTTTGAATTCCGGATATCAAGCACCATCATACAATAGTTTTCATTTTTCCGAGATAGTCTCTGAGATTAAATTCAGTGAGATGGTCCGCACTATGTTGAGATAGTCTTTACGGTGTATGAATCCTGTGAACCCTCTTGACGATTGTCGATAGGAATTGTAAGCCCTAGCGACAATCTTATTTGTTTTACGTTGAACAATTACCCTAGTTTTTATTAGGATTATATTGCAAGGAGAATGTGGAATCGAAACCCTAGTCTCTTCTCTCTCATGTCTTCAAAACTTTAATTGCTTTCTAGTTTAGTATGAGTTTAATCAAATCAATCACAAATCCAACTCCTATTTGCTTTCCGAATTAAATTAAAAATTGGAGTAATTGTAAGTGCCGCAACTCAGCTTTTTTCCCAATCCAATTATTATTTTTTACTTGTGGAATGGCTAAGTCAAGTATAAATCCACCTCTCCATCATGTTGGATATATCTTTAATTGCCGTCCTCCAATCGATGTAATTGATCGCTAGTATAGTAGCAAATCAAAATTCATAATCACGATATATGCCTTGATTTCAAATCACGACGAGGTAGAAAAAATTAGGGAGAGATTCATGGTTTCAACCAAAAAAATAAAAAAAAATAAAATAATATACAAGAACAAATTAGAAAAATGGAGAGCCCGTGCCATTTGGAGAGCTACAATAGTATGAAAGTCAATAAAATCTACTTGGAGATCAATAATTGTGGGAGTAGAGGAGAAGCATTGAATTGTGCTTAAAGCTTATGGACTTTAGTTTCTCATTAATTTAACCACCACCCCCCCCCCCCCCCCCCCCCCCCCAAATTGCTCTTAAAGCGACGTTCCTACGTCGACAATTAGGAGATTTAATCCTCCAGAAAACTTCCTTTTTTGTTTTTTTATAACTCAAGGATTTGGGCCAGCTTACGCGCATTTCGACTAATTCAGAAGACCAAAAAAAAGATAGATCGATCCTTTAGTAGAGTACATAAAGGTGTTGCTGCACTTGTCTTTGCTATGACGCTGGTGTCCTTTGTCAAAATGAAAAAGTTTGTCACATATCACTTGTAATTACTTTGCACCAATAACATGGATTACTAGAAGTTTAGAAACGATCTTGTCAGATTAGGTAGAAGATCGAGATAGGAGGGTGCCATGTAAAAAGTTTTGGAAAAAATTAGAGAAAAATAATACAAATTTTTTTTTATCCGAAAACACGTTTCATTAAAATGCCAAGCGGCACTTACAACGAATCCATCCGAATACAATAAAAAGGAGACTACAACCAACCCGACACAAAAAAATACACAAGAAATGCTGGGACAAAGAGAAGCAAAGTGTCTAGATCCTAAGCGCGAGCCAGAGGCTCTCTCCTCACTGCCACTAAGGGCCGGGACACGAGCGGCTAGCAATTTATCCAACAGTCGCCTCGGGATGGCGAAGAATCCAAAATAGAGACGAGCACTACAAAACCGATAGAAACAGATAAGAATTAGCAAAATAGAAAATGCAGCACCATGGATGAAACCACTAAGCACACCGGCCTACTTCGGCTGAGCCCTGCACGTCACCGGATATTGAGGCACAAACAGGATCACGAACCAAAACGAAGGAGATGACATCTCCGACAAGCCTCCGCTGACACGCGAGGCGCATGGAGATCGAGGTAGAAATCCTCCTGGGCTAAAACTCCGATCAAACCACGACTTCACGGCGCCCGATGACTGCAAAACCTCTTTGGCCTCTTCAAATCCCCAGGGTAAAACCCATGGCTGAAAACTTGTAGAACCCAGGCTCCAGGGCCAAGCCCCGGCCCTTATGCCATCTGCTCCGAAGTCAAGCCCCGCGAGAATTATTCGCCCACCGCCTTTACCCACCAGATTCGGGGGAACCCCGGACTGGTAACAAGTCAAACTGGGAACCCCAGTCGGAGAAATCCGGACAAGCCGGAGTAGCAAAATAGAAAAAACAATAGAAAACCAAATCCCTTCACCTCCTCCTTGTTATTAACCCCAAACCCTAATCACCCCGCACCCTTGCACCTCCACCATCGCCACCAACCGATCTGAAAGGCTCGGAGGGAGCCGAGCTGAAGGAGGAACTCTGCCCTATGGTCCAGTCCTCCAAGCCGGTCGCACAACACAAAAATCCCCAAATCAGAGGGCGGGAACAAGGGCTAAGAAGGACAAGAAGAAAGGGTGGAGAGAGAGGGGAGCTGGAGGAGAGAGAGGAGAGGTCAGGAAAAAGATTGGGGGGAGCCTCCCCCCCGAAACTCTAATTAGAGGCGGCTGAGGATTCGAGAGAGATCGAGAGAGAGAGAGAGAGAGAGAGAGAGAGAGAGAGAGAGAGAGAGAGAGAGAGAGAGAGAGAGAGAGAGAGAGAACTTTATGAGAAAAATAATACATTGGTATACTATGAATGATGGGAAAGGATGAAAAAGCATGGGCCCTAAGGGTCCGCTTGATTAGAAAGAAATTTATATATACTGAAAAGTAAAAATGAGAAAAAGAAAGTAAAAGAAAAGAAAGTGAAAAGAAAATTTATTTCCTTCTATTTGTTTGATTAATATGATTTTTTTAATTTAATTTTTATGAATCTTGTAAGAAGATGCTTATAGCAGTTACTAACTTAACCTTAATATACATATATTGAATCTTGATATGAAAGAGAAAAAACTATAGGCATAATGGTAAGTGTCATAAGAGGTGGCGTCTTTCACAGGAAAATAAGATTTCTTTGTGTTTTCTTTGTGTTTTTAGTAAGAAAGTGAAAACTATGTGACCGTGCTTAAATGAGTTGTATGATAAAATTTACTTTTGATCACTTTCTACCATTTCAATGCTAATCAAACACCCAAAAAAAACAACTGTTTTTTTTCCCTTCTCTTTCTTGCATTTAAAAAAAAAAAATCATTTTCATTCTAATCAAACAGACCCTAACATGCAGATGCTTTGTTGAAACAGTTAGAGGTAGAAGAAGGCCAAAAGCTTTATTATGTAACAAGAATATTATACTCCCCCTTAGTCACACGTGTGTTTCTTCTACTATATATACAGAAAGTCGGTTGAAACAAGGCAAACACAACACATTTGCACAGCATGGCTAATTCTCTAACCATCTGCTTTTTAGTATTCCTGTTGTGTGTGTGTGCAGACGGAGCTAGGCAAGTAGGTTATACAATCAACACCAACAATGGCAGGTTGCTATGGTCCTCGGATTCCGATGTTGGTATCTGCAAATCAATGGTGGAGACACAAGGTTACTCTTGTGAAGAGCACACCGTATGATACGTCACCGAACAATATTCTTTGTCATTTGTTTTATAGTGTTGAACTATGACATTTACGGATCGAATACATACGTGTCTTTTCTGAGTCTCAGGTAACAACAACGGATGGATATATTCTTAGTTTACAGAGGATTCCGGCAGGGAGGTCTGGCGTGAGAGCAGACAAACCTCCTGTTCTTTTGCAGCATGGGTTGTTGGTAGTAAGTAACCTTCTCCATTCTACAATGTCTAGTTGTTACGTACGTTTGGATCATAATTTACACGGGAATATTTGTAAAATGAGTTGGGGAACAAGTTGATGATAAACGCAGCTTCTTCCCTTCATTTTCTTTTTGTCTTTTCAAACTCAGCCTCTTCCCATGAGTGCAATTTTAAATTTAATGTAACCCTCCATTTTATTGGTTGAAACAGTGTCGATCCCACCACATGATGTCATGCTTATCCCTGCAATACAGTTTTTGGTAAGCATGACATCACTTTGTAGTGGGATCCACACTATTTCAACCAATAAGAAGGAGGGTAATGTTCATCCTCTTAAGTGGAGGGTGAACAAAACTCACCTCTCTTCCCATACATATAAAACACATATGCTGAACCTTAACCATTTGACAATGTAAAGTTTCTTGTTTTGTTGCAGGATGCTACAACATGGCTGGTGAACACCCCAGATCAATCCTTGGCATTCATTTTGGCTGATAATGGATACGATGTTTGGCTTGCTAACACCCGGGGGACTAAATATAGCAGTGGACACACATCGCTTAGTCCCAGTGATCCGGTTCTCTTCATCTTAATGACTGTGCGGAGTTCATGAGAAAACACATTTTTGTAAACTTGTTCTGATGTTTGTTCCATAATTCGTAGGCTTACTGGGATTGGTCGTGGGATGAATTGGCCGCTTATGATCTTCCTGCTTCAGTCCAATTTGTTCATGGCCAAACAGGCCAGAATCTGCACTATGTTGGTCACTCCTTGGTATGATATCCTTGTTTTCTCTACAATATTTAGTTTATGATATAGTTTTCAGAAGAAAAAAATTCAGAAAAAAGATTTTTGCTAAGATTTTGTGTTTTGATGCCTCCTTCTTAGGGAACTTTGATGGCTCTAGCTGCTTTTTCCAGACAGCAGTCACTGAACATGATAAGATCAGCTGCTTTGTTATCTCCTGTAGCTTACCTGGATCGGATCACCACACTTCTTGGAAAAGCTGCTGCTTTTTCTATGATAGGCGACGTAACGATCAATATCTTCTACCATACTTTGACTTCAAATTGAGATAAAAACCTTTCCCATGGCGTTCTTATTGTTCGTTTTTTCTTGACAGGTCTTGTACCGATTGGGCGGCGATGAATTCATTCCAGGAGGGTGAGAAACTGCACCTGACAATTTTAACAGAATTACCTGCACATATCTCGATTAAACCCTTTTATTGGCTGCTGGTCTCGCGGTTGAAGTTTTGTGCTGATGGCTCCACCAACATATGTGGGCTCTTATCTAACCCATTATAAACAGTTCAGTTCAATCTAGACATTGTCAATCGGACAACGTGTACAAGCCTTATTGTGTTCTACTATCATATCTTCTTGACCATTTTAGATTCCCACTGTTACCCAAAATCTAACTTCTTTTACCGAGCAGGGATGCATTAACCAAATTTGCAAATGGGATTTGCAACATAATGAACATCGATTGTTCCTCACTAACGTCTGTTTTTGCCGGTAACATTAATCTCATGACCTACTTGTTTCATCTGCACTTAGGGAAAGATATTCATATCTAGTGCTAATTAACTTTTGTAATTTGCTGTAAATAGGCCCGCCTTGCTGTATTAGTCCCTCCACCATGGACGCGGTTGCTAACTATGGACTTCAGCCAACAGCAACCAAGAACATGCTCCATTTAGCACAGAGTAAGTTTCAAGAAGATTTATTTTCCCACAGCCGTGGACTGCTTTCAATGTATGAGTGATTGAACTTTGCCTGAATTGAAGACCTCTTAAGCAACCAACTAGTCCGGCTATTCAGTTGCGCAAAAGTTTCTAAACCTTTTACAAATAGCTGTTATAAGTACTTGAAGCTGTTTGATAGTGTATCAGATTGCAATGAATCTCAACTTCCGAGAATTTCGGTTTAACGTTTGGATCAAATCATGATGGAAATAACTAGACAGTCTTTTGGGTTGAGGGAAAGATGAACAGGGAAGGAAAAATGTGTGTTATCCTCGTTCACTAGCAAGAATGGCTCTAAATCTTTACTTTGTGATCTGTGGTTCTTGTGCAGTGGTTCGACAAGGGACCATAGCAATGTACGATTATGGAAGCAAAGATGACAACAACGAACACTACGGGCAGCCCACACCTCCGGTGTACAACATGGCAAGCATCCCAAATGACCTTCCTCTTTTCCTTGCCTATGGAGGGCAGGACTACCTTTCGGATCCCGCGGATGTGCAGACACTGATAGGCACTCTTAACAATCATGATGCCGATAAGCTTGTTGTACACTACACGGAGGAGTATGCACATATGGATTTCATTCTGGCCGGAAATGCGAATCAAGTTGTGTATGATCCTATCATGGGCTTCTTCAGTCTCAACTGAGAGCATTTGTCACGGAACACCGAAAATAGACGGATGCGAATACTATTATGAATTTTCAAACATAATTGGTATGTAGCGAGGTTGTTGGATGGGTTACTTGCAACAATTTTATGTGCTGGGCCAGCATTTACATAACTAAATATGAAAAAAAATATAATTTCTGTTCTTTGTTCTTTTAGTTGTGTTTGAATTAATTTTTTTTTTATATTAAACCAAGTGGTGTTTGATTGCACTTTAGGTTATTTTGGGTGGTTGTTCTCCCTTGCTGGTCCTCTGTTTGGGTTTTGTAGGCACATACTGTGGTGTGGTGGTTCTGCTCGACCTTCTCAGATCTTTTCTCCGTCACCCTAGCTCCGTGGTACTTGTACCAAGGCATAGGGTGGTTGGCTATCATACGCCTCTCTGACGAGCAAGTCAATACACAGGAGAGGAAGGGAGAGTATTTTTGTGAGGTGTGAGAACGCACCTTTCTTAGGGCACCTCCTCTCCTATTTATAGACTAACTAATGTATTTGCTAACCAAGCTAGGTGTGCCTAGCACGTGCCTGTGACGTCACATGTAACCGCTTTAGCTTGGTGACGCATGGCTCATGCTAGCCCTAGCTTCCGGAATGTTCTAGAAGCCCCCAGAATCAGCTGGAAGGAATTCCGCGCGGATCTTTAGCCTAGCTCGGGCTGACCCGAAGGGACGATCCACGGGTTTACACCGGGGCTGCTTAGACCGAAGTACCATTCGGCTCGGCCCATCTCCGTTCAACCCAACCCAATAAACTCTGGGCTTGCATGTAGCTTAGGCCCAAACCAAACGTGTGGGCTCGGCCCAAGCCACCTGTGCCATCAGCCTATCACTACACTGTGGTCCAACCCATGGCACAGTCGGGTTCGGCCCACCACAGGCACCTTGCCAATTCAACAAGGTGACCGATCAAAAACAGTTATCCTCTTCCTAGGATCAACGACTTGTTTGATCATTTGAGAGGTTCGCGATGCTAATTATAATATAGAAACCACTTGCTACGTGATCGTGGGATAAGTGGGAAATGGTTTATGACTTAGAAAACATTGATAGCCGATTTCTAGTGGTGTGAACGCATGGTTTTAAAAAATATATCTAAAACAAACAGACCTAATTTTCCAGATGGGTGGGAAAATGTTTCAAAAAGTTTCTAGCAGATGGCAATAGAATTGTTTCTTTTCTCAATATTTATGTGGTGTAGTCATATATCGCACTTTGGCTTATTCCTGTTGGAAAAAATATGCAAAATTTTCCATAAGTAAATCACGAAGGATGGCACTCCAAAACACAAAGGAAAGTGGCTTTGGAGTTGCACTGATTTTGGAGTACCTGCATCAATTTTTAGAGTGTCAATATCATTTCCCGAAATAAAATATGGTCAAGAGCAAAATTGGGGCAGCCATTTTCTCTCTTTCTTGGAGCTATTTGAAGCAGTTATTTCGGATCCTTGGGGCTGTTTTAATCTCTGCTTTTGGGCTCTCCATTTCGGCTATTTTGGAGGGCTTTGGTTCATCTAAATTTGGTGAGGTCTTTCCTCTTTGAATTTGGAGTTTGTTAGATACACTTTAGGGTGTTTGTGAGATCTTGTATCTCTTGTAAACCCATTTGTAAGAACATTTATTGATAGTAGAATCAGACTCCGGTCCCGTGGACGTACCACGATTTTGGGGGAACCACATAAAAATTCCTTGTGTTCGTTTGGTTTGTGGTTTGTGCATTTCGGACTGTTATTCGCTGCATTTATTCTATTTCCTTCGTGACTTACTTGTGGGAAATTTCGCATATTTTTTCCCAACAATTCCTTCTATGATCGAGTCTGCATGTGTTACCGCTAGCTGAATGCAGCATTCTACTTGGGGTGTTCGTTAATTGGTTGGTTATCGGTCGGTTTATGTGGAAAAGCTCTTCGCTATTGAACCATTGTCGCACTTGTTTATCTAGGCTATACATGCACATCTTGGACATGGTCTCGCCTGGCCTTATCATAATTCGTGGGTATATATCATTTTTTTTTTTTTTTTTTTTTTTTTTTTTTTTGAACGGCGAAAAATTTTATTAATCTTTGAACAAGGTACAAAGATTACCAGGACAAAGAGAACGACACGTATGCCGAGCCTGAGACCCAATCCTTTGATTGGCAAGATGCCAACCAAGGAACAACCCAATGGGACTAGCCCAAACACCTAAAAGGCCAAAAAGCCTAGATAAAATGGGTCAAACCCAAACAATTAATATACGAACACCTAAAAGGCCGAATACCCAGACAATTGGAACATCCCAATGAATTAAGCCCAAATCAAACCATAGCAAAACCCTAATCAGGACAGCCACCCCTTTCCGAAACATCATCAACCTGGATCCGAAAAGCTGCCGCCGCTACGAGGACCGCTGTAAGTCGCCGGTCCCAAAACACTCCAAGAGCCGCTAGCCGCAAAACACCTCGCATCCCAGGCTCTTGTTGCTATCGCTTTGCTGCCTTCGTATCATCACCAACAACTCCTCCACTGCAACCACGTGTATATATCGCTTTGCTGCCTTCGTATATATCATTATTTGCTGGTCGTTTCTTTTTCGTTATTGCGCGTTGTCGGTGTGCATTAGGCCCTTACGCTTATTGTCGTAATAGCTGCACACTCTGGGTTGTAACCATGTTGTTATTAATGAATTTCTTACTGGGTTGTAACCATGTTGTTATTAATGAATTTCTTACTTTTTCTGAGAAAACAAAAAACAAAAAGACACATGTTCTTATTCCAACACACATTTAGTGTGACCTCTAAAACAAAGAACTTTTTGTTTCAGTATCGTAGCATCAACGAAATCTCAGGCACGGGGATGAGAAAAGCATGGGTCAAATGCTTCATCATGTAGTAAGAAGGTAAATGATATTAACACTCTAAAAATTGATACAGGCACTTTAATATCAGTATAATTCTAAAGCCACTTTCTTTTATTTTTTGGAGTGCCAATATCATTTACCTAGTAAGAATAGACTATAAAACTGTTTCATGCGGAGCTTGGATACTTTGGAAAACCAGCACAAATTCATGATCCATACACAACCTCGGATAATTTGCGTTCAGATTGATACAAAGATATATTCAGAAATGAACGATTTCTTGTTCGTTGCATGATGCTGGACCGTGGCCATTGAACTCCGTTATGGACATGGACACGTACGTGATATGGAAATTCTATACAAATAGAGACACGAACACAGCAGGTGACGACGGAGCAAAAAATATGTAATATATTAGGATATAGTATCTTTACGACGAATGACCAGTTCATTGGCAATTATCGTTGTCTTTGTAAATTTTAAAAGTTAATTGAGGGTTTTAATGGTTCAAAATTTATTTATTCGTACTTCTTTTTCTTGTGTTTTGGAATATCATACCTGCAATGTACCTGGTAAGAGAACCCAAAAAGGACCCCGAATCTCACGTCAAGTCACCTGTGCGAGACCCACTTTTTCAACTAGAGACCACACTAAGTTTCATTCGGTGAAGTGACGGTGGTGGTGGGATGGTTTTAGGGTGATAGTGTTGGTGGTGGAGGGGTGGTAGTACTCCGATGATTTTTGTAGTGGTTTGCTTTCTATCTCTTTTTCGTAAACTAAAGTTCATTACTTTTATGGTTGGATACCATTTTCTAGTATTTTGAAAATCATTTTTATTGATGTATAATAGGTCTTAATCCGATTTAAAAAGAGAGATGTAAGCGTTTTACTGAAATGATTTGTCTTTCGACCAACTTAAGGTAGAAAGGTCATATCTTTTGATGTAAAAATAAATAGGATCCAAACTATTGGGGTTAAAAATAGATTTCACAAGCTTTTTAACAGTTCAAACCACGCATAAATCGGAGTTTGGGAATGTTCGGAATAAGCCCGCGAAGTTTGACATATTGTGTAGTTTATATGCGCCTCAGGCGCACTTCATTTCACCCCGGCCAGGCGCATCCCCTCAGAACATACTACAGGCAGTCGACTCCACCCACCTGTGTATAACATGGCAGGCATTCCGAACGACTTTCCTATCTTCCTCAGCTACGGTGGTCAAGACGAGCTCTCGCCAATGTAAACGACGTGAAGTAGTTGATTAGACAGCCTCTAAAATCATGAGGGAGACAAGCTTGTCGTGCAGTACAGAGAGCATGCCGATTATGTTCATGGCTGTGAACGCTAAGCAAGTTGTTGTATGATCCTGTCATTGCCTTTTTTAGGCTTCAGTGAGAATATAAACTAGGAAAAATCCAAATCAAAGTGAGTCACTTAGTTGAAACATTTGCAGGTAGAAGAAGGCCAAAAGCTTTATTATGTAACAAGAATATTATACTCCCCCTTAGTCACACGTGTGTTTCTTCTACTATATATACAGGAAGCCTGTTATTGGAAACAAGGCAAAGACAACACAAATATGCACAGCATGGCTAATTCTCTAACCATCAGCATTTTAGCATTCCTGTTGTGTGTGTCTGCAGACGGAGCTAGGAAAGTACCTTATACAATCAACACCAACAATGGCAGGTTTCTATCGTCCTCGGATTCTGATGTTGGTATCTGCAAATCAATGGTGGAGACACAAGGTTACTCTTGTGAAGAGCACACCGTATGATACGATACTGAATAATATTCTTTGTCATTTGTTTTATAGTGTTGAACTATGAGATTTACTGATCTAATACATATGTGGCTTTTCTGAGTTTCAGGTGACAACGACGGATGGATATATTCTTAGTTTGCAGAGGATTCCGGCAGGGAGGTCTGGCGTGACAGCAGACAAACCTCCTGTTCTTTTGCAGCATGGGTTGGTGGTAGTAAGTAACCTTCTCCATTCTACAATGTCTTGTTGTTACATACATTCAGATCATAATTTACACGGGAATATTTGTAAAATGAGTTGGGGAACAAGTTGATAAACGCAACTTCTTCCCTTCATTTTCTTTTTGTCTTTTCAAACTCCGCTTCTTCCCATATATGTAAAATGCATATGCTGAACCTTAACTATTCAACAATGTAAAATTTCTTTTTTTGTTGCAGGATGCTGCAACCTGGCTGGTGAACACCCCAGATCAATCCTTGGGATTCATTTTGGCTGATAATGGATACGATGTTTGGCTTGCAAACACCTGGGGGACTAAATATAGCAGTGGACACACATCGCTTAGTCCCAGTGATCCGGTTCTCTTCATCTTAATGACTGTGGGGAGTTCATAAGAAAACACGTTGTTTTAAACTTGTTCTGATGTTTGTTCTATAATTCATAGGTTTACTGGGATTGGTCGTGGGATGAATTAGCCGCTTATGATCTTCCTGCTTCAGTCCAGTATGTTTACGACCAAACAGGCCAGAATCTGCAATATGTTGGTCACTCCTTGGTATGACATCCTTGTTTTCTCTACAATATCGAGTTCTTGAACTAGTTTTGAGAAGAAAAAAGATTTTTGCTAAGATTGATTTTGTGTTTTGATGCCTCCTTCTTAGGGAACTTTGACGGCTCTAGCCGCTTTTTCCAAACAGCAGTCACTGAACATGATAAGATCAGCTGCTTTGTTATCTCCTATTGCTTACCTGGATCAGATCACCACACTTCTTGGAAAAGCTGCTGCTTATTCTATGATAGGCGATGTAACCATCAATATCTACTACCATATTTTGACTTCAAATCGCAATAAAAATCTTGGCCATGGTCTTCTTTTTGTTCTCTTTTTCTTGACAGGTATTGTACTGGTTGGGCGTCCATGAATTCTTTCCAGGAGGGTGAGATACTGACCTGACAATTTTGACACAATTACCTACCTGCACATATCTCGATTAAACCCTTTTACTGGCGGGTGGTCTCGCAGTTGAAGTTTTGTGCTGATGGCTCCACCAACATAGGTGCATGTTGGCGGGCTCTTATCTAAACCATGAACAGTTCAGTTCAATGTACACGTTGTCAATCGGACAACATGTACAAGCCTTATTGTGTTCTATTGTCATATCTTCTTGACCATTTAGATTCCCACTGTTACCCAAAATCTAACTTCTTTTGTTGAGCAGGGAAGCTGTAACCAAATTATAAATGATATTTGCCACACAATGAACATCGATTGTTCCTCAGTAACGTCTGCTTTTGCCGGTAACATTAATCTCATGACCTACTTTTTTGATTTGCATTCTGCACTTAGGAAAAGATATTCATATCTACTGCTATTTAACTTTTGTAATTTTCTGTAAATAGGCCCGCCTTGCTGTATTAGTCCCCCCACCATGGATGCGGTTTTTAAGTATAGACCTCAGCCAACGGTGACCAAGAATATTGTCACGACCCCGATTCTAGAAATTTTGTCGAGTCATCGTGACCGGCCGATGAGTCCTAATGCTCATCCAGGCCTCTTTTTCATAATTAAATTTGGAGACAATGTTATGTGAAAAACATAACTGTTTTATTTCATATACCCTTATTACAAAACCCAAGTCTTTTAAAAAGATAACTTCTTTACAATATCTACACAAAAGTATAACAAGCATATCCCAGGGTAGCAGCAACTCCATCTCTATTCTTCATTATCTGTAAAAATTATCAATTTTCATAAGCCGAATGCTCGTGTGAGATACAAATACAAAAGTTGCACGTTTTATACCATGGAAACAATTTTAACACAAATGTTTGCATAATCTGAAACAAGTAATCTTATGATGTTCATCCAACAGCCTAATCTTTCTGTAGGGGAGCGACCCCTCTTGTTGTGTGAAATGATCAAGTCACTGGCCACTAGGGCCCTATTCTTTCCGTCCGTATAACTCCATTCTGTGTTATGGTATCTTTTTAAGCGTCCCCCAAACTCGGGACAACTGTCTGGATGCATCAATAGGTCATCCCCTTTGTCTGACCGCTTTCATTTTCTAAGCTTAAACTTTACAGCGTCATCACCTCTGTTTGACGTGCTTCTAACATGAAAAATTTATCATATCTTTTCCCATGGCATATCTAAAAAATTATAATCTTTTCTCAACACAAAATTATGCTACTTTATAAAGGAAAATAATGTAACTAGAGTATAAGTATCTCACCTTTGAATTCTTTGTTACGTATACTTGTTAACCTCTGGACAACGTAGTGGTAGCTCAGTGAAAGAAAACTAAAGCACGGCTGGGAGTCCAATACCTCTTTTCCCTTTATTCAATACTAATCTACTACTATTCAGTACACTTTCTTTCTTCCCTTTATTTTTTTGCCGTACTTAGTAGGTAGTAATTCTTTGCTATTTTTTGGCCATGAACCTAGAATAGGGCTTCTATTTATAGGCTTTCCATATTGGTCTAGCCCTGACACATGGCTTCCTAATTAGCATAACTTTGACACTTGTGTGCCTAACTTAATTTAATTTGGACACATGGTTTCTTAGGTGGCAATATATAAGCATGAGATGGCAATCTCATGTTTCCTAGAAAACCACAGAACCTCTAGCCTACTTCCGTATTTATCTGCTTTCTCTTTCTTTTCTTTTTTTTACGCGTATAGCATGGAAATATTCCTTTTTTTTTTTATTCGAAAATAAAGCTAGATAATTTCAAGCGCCGATTCCAACATTGTCTTCACTTTTAGTCGAGTCACATATGAATTTTGGGTCGGGTGTTACAAACATGCTCCATTTAGCACAGAGTAAGTTTCAAGAAGATTTATTTTTCCAGAGTCAAGGACTGCATTCAATGTCTGAATGTATGAGTGATTGAACTTTGCCCGAATCGATGAAGACCACTTAAGCAACCAAATAGTTCGGCTATTCACTTTCACGCGCAAAAGTTTCTAAGCCTTTTACGAATAGCTATTATAAGTACTTGAAGCTGTTTGGTAGTAAATCAGATTGCAATGAATCTCGACTTCCAAGAATTTCGGTTTAACGTTTGGGTCAAATCATGATGGAAATAGACAATCTTTTGGGTTGAGGGAAAGATGAACAGGTAAGGAAAAATTTGTATTATCCTTGTTCACTTGCACGAATGGCTCTAAATCTTTACTTTGCGATCTGTGGTTCTTGTTGCAGTGGTTCGACAAGGGACCATAGCAATGTATGATTATGGAAATGAAGATGACAACAACAAACACTACGGGCAGCCCACGCCTCATGTATACAACATGTCAAGCATCCCGATTGACCTTCCTCTTTTCCTTGCCCATGGAGGGCAGGACTACCTTTCGTATCCGGAGGATGTGCAGACAGTGATGGGCGCTCTTAGCGATCATGATGCCGATAAGCTTGTAGTACTTTACCTGGAGGAGTATACACATTTGGATTTTACTCTGGGCGGAAATGCGAATCAAGTTGTGTATGATCCTATCATGGGCTTCTTCGGTCTCAACTGATAGCATTTGTTACGTAACACTGAAAATATATGTACACGAATACTTCTTTTGAATTTTCATACATAATTCATACTTAGCGAGGTTGTTGGATTGGGTACTTAATTGCAACAATTGTATGTACTGGGCCAGCATTTACATAAATAAATATGAAAAAAAAAACATTATTTCTGTTCTTTGTTCTTTATCAATCCTCAGGGAAACAGATGAGGCTGAAATATGACTTTATAGATAACAACGAACATATAAACTCTTTCCGTTTGACCAAAAAAAAGAAGAAAAAGAACATATATACTGAGTTTTGTTTGGAAAAGAAGAAACAAGAACATCTTTGCACAATTCAGGTGAAGTTGTTCTGGGGAACCATAAATCTTACTACTTAACACATGCTATCATCGCAGTCGCTTAAAAGTGTTTTCAATAGTTAGATTTTGTTAAAAGACTCATCCCGGGAAGAAACTACTCTTTCCGGGACGAGTCTTCTAAAATCCGAACCTTTGATTGTTGAGATGGATAACACGACACCTCTGTAGTGCGCCCCCTGCACTTCAGAGTCCCCAGATCCGAGGAATGGGAAAAGATAAAACAAGCAGTTCAAGGCACTTATACCATGTGTTGTTATTGGTTTTTATGGGAGACGGTGGTTTGTTGTGGTCTGATTTTGCTATAGTTGTGGAGTCCAGTACTCTGTTTTGTAATCTTGCTGTTGGATTGCCACAATGATCCAGAGTAGAGAACACATTGTCGGAACTGAGTGTATTAGTCTTGCCTGCACAAGCAAGTTTTTTTTCTTCTTCTTCTCTTTTTATTGAATTCTAGGCTTCAATATACTACTTCTTAAAGGCAAACTCAAAAGGTTGGTTGAGTGACAGCATGTCAACAAATAAGGAGTTTACTGTCCCAAATTCGAAGGGTCTGCTTCTACCGCTAGAAATATCCTAGGGTCACTATAGGGTTGCCCTGTCGTTAATTTCAGAACTCTCGAATTAGTTGAGATACAGAGGAAAACTAGCTCCGACACTCAACTGTAAAGAGAAAAAGAGACATTTCTTGAAAGGTTGATGGTGAATCTCGTCTATTTCATTGCATCTTTGACTAATGCCAATTGCTGTCATAGATGGATGGAGTTCGAGCGAATTTGGATGAGTTCATAGGTTTGTGTCAACATAGACAGCCCTATAAAAATGAAAGTCGGCGTATATTACCAATTCGTCGATTTTCATCACCAAAAAAAGAGTTGATTTTCACACTATCTTTTTTATATTCACACACTTATTTTTTTTTGTTTGTCTTTTAGCAAAAAAATAAATACACTTTCAACACGAAAAAACCAAAAAGAGAGTGTGGATATCAAAAAAGAAAGTGTAAAAATCAATTAAAAAAAAAAACAGATTTTAGAGTTGTGGAGAAAGAAGGTAATGATGTTGACCCAAACTATGCGTCTTTGGTTAGAGGAAAAACAGAAAGCTTGTATTTTTAATTGTAGTGGTAGGATGTCAAGAATGGAAGTATGTTAGCTAGGTATATTTATAGTTCAGGTGAGGATGAAAACTAGGGTTGTAAATGAACCGAGCAACTCACAAGTTTGGTTCGGCTCTCGAACTCGAGTTTTTGTCTTGTTTAGTAAATGCATGAGCCAAGTGGAGCTCGGCTCGTTAAAAAAAAAACTCGGCTAATTAAGGGAGGCTGGTTTAATAAGGGAGGCTGGTTTAATAAAAGACTAAGCTCGGCTCGTTAACACTTGAGCCGAACTTGAGCTCAAGTTTTTTGTTCGTTTAGTAAACTAGCCGAGCTCTAGCTCTACAAAACTCGGCTCGACTCGTTTGCAGCCCTACGATTATTGAAAACACTTGATTTTCTGATAAGCGCGTAAATGTTCACATTAGCGCCCCCTAATTTGTTTTTGTTAAATCTATTTATATTATTAATCAGAGCTTAATACTTAGTTTGTGTACTACAGGTGTTTGGAAGCTTAATGCGTTAGTTGCCGATCGAAGCGTGAATTGCGCCATATAATTTTTCCTCCACAGCACAGTGGTGTTTGAAGTGAAAAATGGGTTGCAGAAAATACTCCAACTCACACGTGTATTTGGTGTGCCCAAAGTAAATGTTTTATTAATTGATTTGACTAAGAATCTAAGAAAATACTCCAACTCGCACTCGTGTATTACGAGGGCTTTTGCAAGTAAAAGAGGGCTGCGCTTTTGGCCGGATATCACGCGAAACAGAAGACGAACGGGGGATTCACGTACAAACAAGGGCCGGGACTGCCATCAGGAGGATTTCGCCGCACATTATTGAGCAGTTTCTAACTTCCGTTTGTTTTTTCAGAGTTGTTTTCCTTTCAAGTTTTGAAGATTTATTCAATTACTCGCTCTTTGATAATTCGTTTTAATTTCTGTTTTTATTGTTCGTTGGTATTCAATTAGTTGTTATCTCTAGTTTATTTTTTTTATCTCGCATAATAGAAGCATGATTCAAACTAGGGTTTCTTCCATTTTTCGCTTGGTAATGAGTGAGTAGTCGTTTAGGTAGGGTTGCGGGATGATTAGGACGCCGTGACCAGTTCGGGCATTGCTCCTATTTTCAAACAATAATGAAAAATCAATTTTAGGGTAATAAAGTACGTCCATTAGACGAACTTGAGCATTGTTGGAGCCCATGTGAACGGGGGAATGAAGGTCTAAAACTCATTTTCCGCTAGGCATGGGTAAACGGTGACCCTAAAGGTTCGCATCTTCCGGAGTAGCTTTTTCTCTCTAAAGTCAAACGTTTTTAAGAACACCGAATGGAGCAGATAAGTTCGGAACTGGTTGCGGGTGCTATGAACACTACTACCGTACCAATTTCTTAAGTTTAGTTAAACTTAACATCAAACGAAAAGGGTGGCTACCTAAGAGCTATTCAAATTATTATAATCCGAGTTTTTAGTCAGCACACATCACCGTCTTTGTGGATTAGACTCCGGTCTTACCCGATATTGTACTACGTCGGTCTTCACACTACGCTTGGGGTAACCCATTAATTTAGGACTAGGAAATCGCTAAGCATTTTCCATAAAGTAAGCCCTCAGCTTGGGGTAACCCAAAAGTAAACGATTATTATGGCATGTTTGAATTGAAAGTAACGTTTCATGTTTGAATGGCGTAAGAAATTTTCATTTGAAACCGGATCTCTTAAATAAATGTTTGATTTCTTAGAGGCTTTCCACCTAAAATTAATTGGCAATGATAGAAAAGGCCGCCCAAGCTCATATACTAGTTTTCAAGGTGATAATTAATCGATGTGGGACAATTTTCAACACTTCCCCGCATGTGCGACCCTCGACTCGCACGTGGAGAGGTCAACAAAGGATCTGAAACACATGGATTACAACGAAACAAAGTGCAACTATAGCACAACAAATGGGAAAAACCTTCGAAAACCTAGCATTGATACCATGTTAAAGCATCCACCTCAAAACCAATTGGTAATAGGCGGAGTAACATCTAGAATTTATTAACCAAGCTTGGATGGCTTAGATGATCGATGTAAGACAAGTTTAACAATAAATCATGGCAATTTTGAAGCACATGAGACCAAATCATTGCAATTTTTAAAGAGCTAACTAAACTTGAAAAGTTGTATTTATTTAAGTTTCGTATGTGGCAAGAATACTATTACGCGAAGATGTCTGATAGGTGCGTAAATGTGCCCATTTATGCCCCCTAATTTACTCTTGTTATTTCCATTTATTATATTACTTGGAGTTTGATACTTTTTTTCCTCGTCTCAGGACTTGCGGAGCAATTGAGTAATACATGGAGCTATATTGAGGAATTAAAAGAATTTACAAGGCAATTAAGCAAATATTGGTCAAGACAAGTCCATTGGGCACGAGCATATGTTGGCAGCCCATGACTTCATTGATGAATTTTCAAGTGGTCTAATTGAGTCGTGATTGAAATTGGGCTTTTACTAAAAAGTAAAATGGGAACAAATGAATTTGCACCTTAGGAAAAATAAAGAGCAACGCCATCAATCTCGCGACTTCCCTCTCCATAATGAGTGGCTAAATCTTCCCTCTCCACAATAATTTTGGGGGGTAATTAAGGATGAAAAAGCATGGACCCTAAGGGTCTGCTTGATTAGAAAGAAATTTATACTGAAAAGTAAAAATGAGAAAAAGTAAAGTAAAAGAATTTTTTTTATTTTTAGAAAGAAATTTATATTGGAAAGTAAAAATGAGAAAAAGTAAAGTAAAAGAATATATATTTTTATTTTCTTTTATGTGTTTGATCAGTAGGAAATTTGTTTTTGTGAATCTTGTAAGAAAATACTTATAGTTACTAACTTACCCTTAATATATATATATTGAATCTTGATACGAAAGGAAAAACACTATAGGCATAATGGTAAGTGTCATAAGAGGTGACAGCTTTCACAAGAAAATAAATTCCCCCATGTTTTTAGTAAGAAAGTGAAAGTTATGTAACCTATGCTTAAATGAGTCGTACGATAAAATTTACTTTCTCGCACTTTCTACTATTTTCATGCTAATCAAACACCATAAAATTTACTCTCTTTCTTGCATTTTTATTTTTTATTTTTATCATTTTCATTCTAATCAAACAGAACCTAACGGATGCTATGTTGAAACAGTTAGCTTTAGAAGATGGCCATAAGCTTTATTATGTAACACGTGTGTTTCTTCTACTATATATACAGGGAAAGCTTATTGGAAACAAGGCAAAGACAACACACATATGCACAGCATGGCTAATTCTCTAACCATCTGCATTTTAGTATTCCTGTTGTGTGTGTCTGCAGATGGAGCTAGGCAAGTACCTTATACAATCAACACCAACAATGGCAGGTTGCTATCGTCCTCGGATTCCGATGTTGGTTTCTGCAAATCAATGGTGGAGACACAAGGTTACTCTTGTGAAGAGCACACCGTATGATACGTGTTACCGAATAATCTGTCATTTGTTTTATAGCATTGAACTATGTATGAAATTTACTAACGTGGCTTTTCTGAGTCTCAGGTGACAACAACGGATGGATATATTCTTAGTTTGCAGAGGATTCCGGCAAGGAGGACTGGCGTGACAGCAGACAAACCTCCTGTTCTTTTGCAGCATGGGTTGTTGGTAGTAAGTAACCTTCTCCATTCTAAAATGTCTTGATGTTACATACGTTTGGATCGTAATTTACATGGGAATATTTGTAAAATGAGTTGGGGAACAAGTTGATAAACGCAGCTTCTTCCCTTCATTTTCTTTTTGTCTTTTCAAACTCAGCTTCTTCCCATACACGTCAAATGCATATGCTGAACCTTAACTATTTGACAATGTAAAATTTCTTGTTTTGTTGCAGGATGCAGCAAACTGGCTGCTGAACACCCCAGAACAATCCTTGGGATTCATTTTGGCTGATAATGGATACGATGTTTGGCTTGCAAACACCCGGGGGACTAAATATAGCAGTGGACACACGTCGCTTAGTCCGAGTGATCCGGTTCTCTTCATCTTAATGACTGTGAGAAGTTCACAAGAAAACACATTGTTTTAAACTTGTTCTGATGTTTGTTCTATAATTCATAGGCTTACTGGGATTGGTCGTGGGATGAATTAGCCGCTTATGATCTTCCTGCTTCAGTCCAATATGTTCATGACCAAACAGGCCAGAATCTGCACTATGTTGGTCACTCCTTGGTATGATATCCTTGTTTTCTCTACAATATTGAGTTTATGAACTAGTTTTCTGAAGAAAAAAAATTCGGAATTTTTTTTTTGCTAAGATTGATTTTATGTTTTGATGCCTCCTTTTTAGGGAACTCTGATGGCTCTGGCTGCTTTTTCCCAACAGCAGTCACTGAACATGATAAGATCAGCTGCTTTGTTATCTCCTATAGCTTACCTGGATCAGATCACCACACTTCTTGGAAAAGCTGCTGCTTATTCTATGATAGGCGATGTAACCATCAATCTCTACTACCATATTTTTTACTTCAAATCGCGATAAAAACATTGCCCATGGCCTTCTTTTTGTTCTCTTTTTCTTGACAGGTCTTGTACTGGTCGGGCGTCCATGAATTCATTCCAGGAGGGTGAGAAACTGACCCTACAATTTTGACACAATTACCTGCACACATCTCGATTAAACCCTTTTACTGTCGGATGGTCTCACAGTTGAAGTTTTGTGCTGATGGCTCCACCAACATATGTGTATGTTGGCGGGTTCAGTTCAATGTACACGTTGTCAATCGGACGTCGTGTACAAGCCTTATTGTGTTCTATTGTCATATCTTCTTGACCATTTTAGATTCCCACCGTTGCCCAAAATCTAACTTCTTTTATTGAGCAGGGAAACTGTAACCAAATTTATAAATGGGATTTGCCTGACAACGAACATCGATTGTTCCTCAATAACGTCTGCTATTGCTGGTAACATTAATCTCATGACCTACTTGTTTGATCTGCATTCTGCACTTAGGAAAAGATATTCATATCTACTGCTAATTAACTTTTGTAATTTGCTGTAAATAGGCCCGCCTTGCTGTATTAGTCCCTCCACCATGGATGCGGTTTTTAAGTATGGACCTCAGCCAACGGCAACCAAGAACATGCTCCATTTAGCACAGAGTAAGTTTCTACAAGATTTATTTTCCCACAGCCAAGGACTGCTTTCAATGTGTGAATGTATGAGTGATTGAACTTTGCCCAAATCGAAGAAGACCACTTAAGCAACCAAATAGTCCGGCTATTCAGTTTCACGCGCAAAAGTTTCTGAACCTTTTACGAATAGCTGTTATAAGTACTTGAAGCTGTTTGGTAGTATATCAGATTGCAATGAATCTCGACTTCCAAGAAATTCGGTTTAATGTTTGGGTCAAATCATGATGGAAATAGACAATCTTTTGGGTTGAGGGAAAGATGAACAGGGAAGGAAAAATTTGTATTAGCCTTGTTCACTGGTAAGAATGGCTCTAAATCTTTACTTTGTGATCTGTGGTTGCTGTGCAGTGGTTCGACAAGGGACCATAGCAATGCACGATTATAGAAGCGAAGATGACAACAAAAAACACTACAGGCAGCCCAAGCCTCCCGTATACAACATGTCAAGCATCCCGAATGACCTTCCTCTTTTCCTTGCCCATGGAGGGCAGGACTACCTATCTGATCCCGTAGATGTGCAGACACTGATGGGTGCTCTTAGCGATCATGATGCCGATAAGCTTGTAGTACTTTACCTGGAGGAGTATGCACATTTGGACTTCACTCTGGCTGGAAATGCGAATCAAGTTGTGTATGATCCTATCATGGGCTTCTTCAGTCTCAACTGAGAGCATTTGTCACGAAATACCGAAAATATTGTACACGAATACTCCTTTCGAATTTTCAAACATAATTGGTATGTAGTGAGGTTGTTGGATTGGGTACTTGCAACAATTGTATGTACTGGGCCAGCATTTACTTAAATAAATATGAATAAAACATAATTTATGTTCTTTGTTCTTTAGTTGTGTTTGAATTTTTTTTTTTTGGTTTTTTGGAACCTAGTGGTGTTTGATTGCACTTTAGGTTAATTTGGGTAGATGTTCCCGGCCCCTTGCTTGTCCTCTGTTTTGGGTTTTGTTGGGGATCTCTCTCAACAAGGTGACGATCAAAAACTGTCATCCTCTTCCTTGGATCGATGACTTGTTTGATCACTCGAGAGGTTCGCGATGCTTATAATATATACGGGATTGTGGGAAATAGATTATGATTGTTAGAATATAGTAATCATATAATATTATAATCATGTCCTGATATGATTACGATTAAAACTGCAAACGAGTCGAGCCGAGTCGAGCTTTACCGTGCTCAAGTTTGTTTATTAAGTTTTTAACAAACCCAAGCTTGAGCTCAGTGAAAACTTAACGAGTCAAACTCAAGCCAAGCGGGCCTTGGCTTGACTCGAGCTCGAGTTTGTTCACGAGCCTCAATGGACCAACGAAAAATGTATATATATACTCGCATAGACCTAATACAACAAAAAATATTTTGATTGTGAAGGTATATATCTTTCATTTTCCTATATTCTACAAAAAAATAATATCAATTTTAGAATAATAATAACATGTAATAATATTTTTGTAAGAATTCTGCATCGGGGTCTAAAAATGCTAACGTTAGTTGTAGTAATTAACGTAAAAAGTCTACTAAGTCTTGGCTTGCGTGCCAACTCGAGCCGAGCCTCAACTGGCTTGATAACTAAACGAGCCAATAATTTGAGCTCGAGCTTATTTATTTATGTGTCGAGTCAAGCTTTTACCGAGCCGAGTCTAGAGTGGCTCGTGAGCAGTTTTATTCGTTTTGTAGCCCTAATTACGATATTATATGATTTTCTTGATTTTATTTTGATTGTAATTGATTACAATTTCATTATAATTAGGATGTTTTGCTTCAATAGTTAGGCTCCCTCCCCATTTTATATATAGTTTTAATCATCCAATTCAATAATATTTTATCATGGTATCAGAGTTATAAGATTTAGGCCCTATGAAATTTTTGCTCTCGGCGAGCAGCCTAAACTTTGTTGCCGTCCGCCGAGCACTCTTAGTAACATATAACTGGCTTGCTCATTCAAATTTCACCTCAAATATCTACTCTCGTGGCTTTTCTCGCTTATGGCTGTTGTTTGGTTGTCCAAATTTTCTATTGGCTTGGCTGCTCCTGGTTTTTCTTGGCTTGGTTGTTCCTAGTTTCTCTTAGCTTGGCTTGACTGCTCCTAAGTTTCTCTTGGCTTTTTTAAACTTAGGTTAGTAGGCCTACTTGAATTTGAGGGGAGATGTTAGAATATAGTAATCATATAATATCATAATCATATCCGGATATGATTACGATATTATATGATTCCTTTGGTTTTATATATTTTGATTATAATTGATTATGATTTCATTATAATTAGGATGATTCCCTTCTATAGTTAGACTACCTCCCCTTATATAAATAGAGGCCTCATTGATAGTTTTAATCATCAAATTCAATAAAATATTTCCTCTCATATTTTATCAATGACTTGGAAAACACTAAGAGCCGATTTCTAGTGGTATGAATGCTTTAAAAAATAAATCTAAAACAAACAGACCTAATTTTTCAGATAGGTGGGAAAATGTTTTCAAGAGTTTCTAGCTGATGATGGCACTAATATTGTATCTTTTCCCAGTATTCATGTGGTGCATGTAGTCATGTATCGCACTTCAGCTTATTCCAACACACATTTGGACAACAATAACGTCAAAGCTATATGTTCTTGTCACAGGGTACGTGAGGATGAGAAAAGCATGTTCCAACACACATGCATGCTAGCTAGGTTCTATGATGACCGAATCTGCATGCAGATAAACTTTTTGGTATCACTGGTATACCAAAGACCTGGTATCCCCCGGCCCTTCACAAAAAAATATGCCATGTGGCAAACTGTATTTTCTTAGGACTTCAACTGTAATTATTCCACTCCAATTCACTGTTGACACTAAAACAATTGTTTTTTTCCCGCCTCTGTCCACAAAAAAACTAACGCCCGCCCAAATTACTCCTCTGCCTATCCCAGCAGGGTGGAAATTCCGGAGACGAGTCACACTATCTGTTAATACGATACAAATACGACACGACCCGGCAACACAAAAATTAAATGGGACAAACACAAATTTGACTCGTGTAACTGGATAAGGACATAGTAACTGTTTAATTTTCTGAATTGACACGTTAACCCAAATCAACACGACTCAAATACGACACAACACGATTAACTGTGATTCTTTTCAATTTCCTAATTAGTATATGATTTGATTTTTCCAAAATCATACTTGCTTAATTTGTATTGAAAAAAATCAATGAATTACGGAAATACAAGTCATGCATGTTACTATAGAACTCATTGTAGAATTTTTTTTTTCCAAAATCAAAATCAACTGAATATCTAATTTTCCAATTATTTGAGTTTCTATGCTAAAAAATTCCAAAATTAAATAAACATCATTTAGGCTGGTGTTCTAATTACTTTGCAAACAAGATTTCATACAATTATATAAGACCTATGACATGAAAAACTCATAGTACATATCCCATAATTATTACGCATCTCTCTCACTAGGGATAGATCATTTAGTTGAAAAAACTCACAGTATACCATAATTATTACTCACAGTATCATTTAATCTTTGTGCTTTCAACGAAAATTTTACTACTGTTAAATTTGACTACGGACCTTTAATTTTTTAAGAATGATTTATGTCCTCAAGATTTATGTTTTACCTTTAAATTAAAGTTCAACAAAAAAACAATTGGATGAGAATAAAGCAAAGAGGTTCAAAAAAAGAAGAAAGCAAAGATGTTAGCAGGGATAGGCACATGAGTAATTTGGGCGGAGGTAATTTTTGTGTATAGAGGTGGAAAAAACTAGGGCACCGCTATTCGCAGCCCTTTATTTTCTCCCATAGCCCATTACATTTCGGTAAATGGTTGCTGAAAATCATAAATAATATTTCGGTAAATTGCTGTTGAAAACAAAATTATATTTTGGTAACTACATGTCGAAAATATGTTCAACTTTCGGTAAACAATTGCCGAACATACATTTTCGGTAAATATCTGTTGAAAAAAATATTATATTTCGGTAATTGGATGCTGAAAATATATCTTAATTTCGGTAACTAACTGTCGAGTATAATTGAAAATTTTTAACGAACAATGGGAGAAAATAGAGGGCTGCGAATAGCGGCGCCCAAAAACTAGGGCGCTGCTATTCGCAGACCTTTATTTTCTCCCATAGCCCACTACATTTCGGTAAATGGTTGTTGAAAATCATAAATAACATTTCGGTAAATAGCTGTTGAAAACAAGATTATATTTCAGTAACTACATGTCGAAAATATGTTCAACTTTCGGTAAACAACTACCTAACATACATTTTCGGTAAATAGCTGTTGAAAAAATATTATATTTCGGTAATTGGATGCTGAAAATATATCTCAATTTCGATAACTAACTGTCGAGTATAATTGAAAATTTTTAACGGGCTATGGGTTGGTTATTGGTCATTTTATGTGGAAAAGCTCGTCGCTATTGAACCATTGTCGCACTTGTTTATCTAGGCTAAGCGTGCCGCGTGCAGCGCACCTTCGACATGGTCTCATCTTATCTTTATTTGCTAGTGTGTGTATATATAAACTGGACGGTTCCGGGGACCTCTAAAAAACCCCCCCAAAGTTCCCGATCAAATTTTGATGATTCAAATAACTCAATGTAATCAGAACGTGATTTTAAGGGTACTCGTAAGAAATCAGCAAAAAAATGACCGGAAAGGACTTCACGCAATATATATATATATATATATATATATATATATATATATATATATATATATATATATATATATATATATATATATATATATATATATATATATATATATATATATATATATATATATATATATATATATATATATGTATATCAGTTCCGATCAAGTCCACACCTCTTACGGTCTGCACCGTCCGCACCTCCCCTTTTCCGATTGAATTTCGATGATCCGAGCCGCTCAATGTGTTCAAAACGTGATTTTAAGGGTACTCACGAGAAATCGGCAAAAAAAAACACGGAGAAGAGCTTGATTTGAGCAATTTTTTATTGAATCGTTCAATAAAAAACAGTTCGGATGAAGTCCTTCCCGATCAATTTTTTGCCGATTGCCTACGGATACCTTTAAAATCACATTCTGATCACATTAGGCGGCTCGGATTATCGAAATTCGATCAGAAAAAGGGAGGTGCGGACCGAAAGGGTGTGGACTTGATTCGAACTGTATATATATCATTATTCGCTGGTGGTTCCTTTTTGTTATTGCGTGTTGTCGGTGTGCATAAGGCCCTTACTCTTATTTTATCATAATAGTTGCACACTGTGGGTTGTAACCTCGCACGTTATTATTAATTAATGAATTTCTTATTTTTTCCAAAAAAAAAAACATAAAGGCACATGTTCTAATTCCAGCACACATTTAGTGTAACCTCTAAAATAAAGGAACTTTTCGTTTCAGTATCGTAGCATCAACGAAATCTCAGGCATGAGGATGAGAAAAGCATGGGCCAAATGCTTCGTCATGGAGTAATAATAGACAATAAAACTGTTTCATGCGGAGCTTTGATATTTTGGAAAACCACCACAAATTCATGATCCATACACAACCTCAGATAATTTGCGTTCAGATTAATACAAAGATATATTCAGAAATGAACGATTTCCTTGTTTGTTGCATGATGCTGGACCATTGCCGTTGAGCTCTGTTATGAACATGGACACGTGACATGAGAATTTTATACAAATAGAGACACGAACACAGCGGGTGACGGAGCAAAAAATATGTTCTTATGGTATCTTTACCACGTACAAATGACCAGTTCATTGGCATCGAAAATTAGAGTTACCGTTGTCTTTGTAAATTTTACAAGTTAATTAAGGGTTTTAATTGTTCAAAATTTATTTATTCGTACCTCTTTTTCTTGTGTTTTGGAATATCATACTCAATATAATGCAATGTACCTGGTAAGAGAACCCAATGAAGACCCTGAATCTGACGTCAGTTACTTGTGCGAGACCCACCTTTTCAACTAGAGACCACAATAAGTTTCATTCAGTGAAGTGATGGTGAAGTGACGCGGTGGTGGGATTGTTTTAGGGTAATAGTGTTGGTGGTTGAGGGGTGGTAGTATTTGGAGGATTTTTGTAGTGGCTTGCTTTCTATCCCTTTTTTTTGGTAAACTAAAGTTTATTGCCTTTGTTCGTTTCGCGGTTTAGTTTTAGTTTTAGTTTTGTTTTCAATCATTACCTTATTTTTTTCTTCAATCATTACCCTATTTTTTCAATTATTACTTTCCCATCTCTCTCTATCTCTCTCCAATCATTATCCCTATCTTCAATCATTACTCTATTTCTCTCTCCACCCACTACCAAAACTAAACTAAACTAAACTCTCAACCAAACACAACCATTTTTTATAGTTGTATATATACAACAATTTTCTAGTATTTTGAAAATTATTTTTAAATAGGTCTTTATCCGATTTAAAGAGATAGAGATGTGAGCATTTTATCAAAATGATTTGTTTTTTGACCAATTGAGGATAAAATGGTCATATCTTTTGATGTAAAAATAAATTAGTATCCAAACTATTGGGGTTAAAAGTAGATTTAACAAACTTTTTAATGGTTCAAACCACGCATAAATCGGAGTTCGAAAGTATTCAGAACAAACTCAGCTCATCATGAAGTTTGACATATTGTGTAGTTTTTATGCGCCTCAGGTGCAATTTGATGAGCTCCAGGCGCATCCCACGAGAACACACTACGGGCAATCGACTCCACCCGTGTATAACATGGAAAGCATTCCGAACGACTTTCCTCTCTTCCTCAGCTACGGTGGTCAAGACGCGCTCTCGCCGATGTAAACGACGTGAAGATGTTGCTTGGACTGCCGCTAAAATCATGAGGGAGACAAGCTTGTCGTACAGAGAGGACCATGCTCATGCCGATTATGTTCATGGCTGTGAATGCTAAACAAGTTGTTGTATATATGATCCTGTCATTGCCTTTTTTTAGGCTTCAGTGAGAATATAAACTAGGAAAAATCCAAATCAGAGTGAGTCACTGTCGAGGTTTTTTTTTGGTAATTAAGTAAGTTTCTGTAAAGTTGCATACCTTGATACTGTTTTATGGAAGCATCTCCCAGTAAAGCGGTGCACTCATCTTGACAATCGACGGTTCGAATCTTAACCAAGTAATGAACGGTTTAAATTTGTATGCGATTTGCATATCCTGTAAACCATATGTAAAATGTTGGTACGGTGAATACATCAGAATCGTTGTTAGTTTCGCATTAAAAGTTTTTTCCACGTTACAAGCCTATGCTTGTTAACAGGATTTGCACTTAGCGGGCCCGAATCACGTATTCACATGTATTTCTACATTGATAACTTAAAGTAGAATCCATAAGTAGGTTTTTTTTTTTTTTTTTTCCGGCAATTTAGTATATATTGCTAATTCCTCTGAAAATATTATTCGAAGGTTTTTACCAAAAAAAAAAAAAAACATTATACAAAGGAGTGTGTGCTGGGTCGGTATATCCCACGTGGCGCCCGCTTGACTCATTCGGGCCATCAAATGCACTTTTGGACGGCCCAAATTGAAACTCTCTCTTTTCATCCCATCACTCTCTCTAAATTTGAGCCGTCCAAAACCGCAATGGATAGCCTGGATGTGCCGAGCGGGCATCACGTGGCACCCACCCGGCACTGAAAAATTTACACACCATTCATTTGGATGAGTTGTAGAAATGTTCATGTGTATTTAGAGAAGCAAGAAGATCAAATTTCATTGTTCATAAGAAAAAGAAAAAAAATTTGATTTCCCCAAATACGTGATACTTGCAAACACGAAATTCTCAAGCTAGCTCAGAATACGATTTCCAAAGTACTACTGGAGCCAACACATGCTCTCTCTCTCTCTCTCTCTCTCTCTCTCTCTCTCTCTCTCAAAGATAGATGTTTGGCCTCAAGCTGAAATGTCTTTGGGCAGCAAGATGAGCAGCAACCAATGGACCAACATCCATATCATCTCTGAGCCGCTTCTTTTTTCCTCCTGATGTTAGGAAGAGCTCATCACATTGAACAGCACAAGACGGCACAACCAAAGGCATTGCTCGATGATGATCGGAATTCCCATCTGGGAATGTCAGCATCTTCTTCAATTTCCTCCAACACTTCACGAGCATCTCCATTCTCATACTGTGCTTAATTCTCTCCTTCTCTCTCTCTCTCTCTCTCTCTCTAATTAGTTTATGTATTGACACCTGATTAAATGAGTATTTAAGAAGGGTTGTATCACATGGAATGTGTGGAAGCTAGCTTTTGCGGGGACCATGCTTATTTCATGTGGTTAATTAACGGCTTGTGTGAGTTGTAACCAAAAGGGAGATGATTAGAGGATTCAAAATGAATGAGTGTGGCCTCATTGGCATTTGTCTTTTTCCTGCATTTAGAACTTATTGTAGCCTTTTCTTGAGGATGTTACAAATCAGTTTGTTAGAGAGAAAGAGAGAGAGAGAGAGAGATGATTTTCGAGTATGTATGGAAAATTTCTGCCATGCTCCAAAGGGGTATAAGAGCATGATTTTTTTATTTTTTATTTGGTAGTGAACGGAGAAACATAGATTATGAAATAGAAATAAGTCGGGGGTATTTAATCCTACAGAGTATGTATTTAATTAAAATAACAAACAAGATGAAACAACATTAAAGTAACTAAAACCCAATGATAGGGAGAGCGCATTTTTTGCTAAAATATCGACACACCGATTAGTCTCCCGGTAATCATGCTTGATTTGCCCCTCCGTGAAACCTTCCAATAGGAACCTGCAATAAAAAATCAAGTTGCTAAGAGGACGAGCACTTGATTTTCTCCGGTCCTGAAGAGAGATGCTACATACACTACCATCCATCAACTACACCATCCACTATATTTTTTGTGGGGCTCATTCTGGATCTTAAAAAAATACAGAAAAATGTCAATAAATTTTAGAATAATATTTTATGGGGCCTTGTAAAAAATCAGCTCCAACGGATATCGGTAAGTATTATTTCTTGATTTGTAGGAGCAAAACTGTTCAATTGTGCAGTTTCGCCCTTACGAATCAAGAAATAATACTTATCGATATTTGTTAGAGCTGATTTTTTACAGGGCCCCTTAATATATTATTTTAAAATTTATGAATATTTTTATGTATTTTTTTGGGACCCGAGGTGGGCCCTACAAAAAATATATTGAATGGTGTAGTGGTTGGAAGTAGTGTACATAGACTTATTGGGTCTTGAATGGCCTTCATCATTGCAATAGCATCTGTGCAAACAACAATATTTGAACAATTAGTGTCCTTAGCAAACATATTGTGCATACCGATGCTCTAAACTATAAATGAAGGAAGCATGGTAATATGTGCAAAAATTGAATTGGGTCTCTAAGTCTGCCTTCTTTGATGTCATTTTGGGCTTTGATTTGAGGGTATAGTTCGGCAACAAAACATGTATAGGGGACCACTATTTCAGTTGTATTCTGAGAGCAGCCACTTTGTGACTATTGTCAAAGGTTAGATCTGTCACTAATTCTTCCCTGCCCATACTCCCAATGATTGAGGATTATATGGGTTCTGTTATTGTTGTTGTTGTTGTTATTGTTGTAGTGTCCTTAGCTAACATGAGCCCATCCCTAAGAGTATCCGCATCAGACTCTCTACATTTTGAATTAATTTAAACTTCAAAAAATCACTTTATTACTTTAGATATCCACTTTTAAAATGTCGATCTATTACGCTCTTTACTCTTATTCTCTTTTCAATTAAATATTTCATTTATCTTCTTTAATCATTTTTTGACGTAGCGGAATTCACGAAGAGATTAGTTGCGTACTAATCAAACGAATGATAGGTACTCGTAGCCACGGGCAGTTCTTAAATCCACAAGAGAAATAAACAAAGTTTGAATATTATTGATAAGAAACTTTAAAAAGTTGAATAATTGAATAGGTTATAGCCCTTTTTATAAGACCCTAATCTTAAAAATCCTACTATAAAAGAAATAATAAATCATGCCAAAGCAAGCGGCATTAAATAAAAAATATTTTCTAATTAATTAAAATAAAATCCTAATTCTTATAGACCAAGAATCCTAATAAAGGTAGAAATCAAAATCAAACTGAATATGAAAAGTTAATAATTCTAACCTAAACGAAAATATTTCTAGCCAAAATCTTATTTCAAAACAATAAAAATAAAATACAAAAATTCTTCATTTTTGTTATACATCATTTTTTATTTTTTCGGTTTTGAGGAGAGGGCAAGACCCACTTTTATTCTTCGGTTTACTACACAAAAGCAGTCCAAATGCTGAGAAAAGGGGCATCTCTTCTTCTTCGTCGTGGGTTGTGTAAAGGGGTTGAGAAACCCAAATCCAGGTGGTCTCTCTAAAACCCAGGAGATACCTCTCTCCCCAAAAAATCTCTCTTGAAAACCCCAAATCCAACAGATCTGTCCGGTGTCGATAAACCCCTTCAAAGTCATTCTAATCGGTGACTCCAAATTGAAAGAACGTCTCTCTCTGTCTCTCTCCATGAAAAGGGGCTGGGAAATAATTAAATAAGGAGTAGTGAGTAAATAGTGGCTCTTTTTGTTAGACGAGTCACTGTAGAAAATGTCAAAACATTTCAAAGTGGTGAGGGAGATGTGGATGCTCTCAGGCCCCGTAATTCTGCCGCCATCACCGAGCCGCTCCCAATTTTCCTTTGGAAACCCATGATAAAAGTACCATTATGATCACGTAGGAATCAGACCCCGCAAGCCACCAAGATCATCATGATGCTATTATTGAATATGTAAATCACGATCGTTAAATCAAAATCACCCATAAAAGTAAGGTGTACGTGAATTTGTTAAAAACAAGATGATTTTACAATTTTCCGTCAAAAAATCACAATATAACTTATCATAAAAACAAAGTTTACGTACCATTTAGTAAGACAATACTTACTATATTATATGGTTACACTTACTGCATTGTATGACTACACTTACTACTAAGATATTTTGACAATAAATAATTGAGATTTATTCATACAATCCTACGATTAGAAACAATTGGGAGCATCATGCTCCCAAACCGCTTGGAAGCATCATAGCCATTGCTGATATACTACCATTGGATCTAAAGGGAAAGGGAAACTGAAAGTATATATATGACGCATGGAATAGTTTCAGGTTCCAAACGTAACCTGGCCATTGCCCTGTGATGATAGAGATGTGTTTGACCCCTAATTAGGGGCCTTTGAGCTAAATTAATTATTTGGACACTTATCAAAAAATTAATTAATTATTTGGCATTTTTATTAGTTTTTTTTCTAAATTTATCAGATTATTCTAGACAATTTAATGCGAGGAATGGTTGGAGAGGGAGAGACGTAGGAGATGAAGTAGATTGGGAGTGGAGAAACTATTTGGTTCTCTTTATGAGGGTTCGTGGAATTATCGGCTTCCTTTTTTATTTGGTTGAACATCAATAATTTCCTATATCACCTTCCCTATCCATTTTGTTACCCCTTGGAGATTTCGAATACTCTACAAACACAAATCCATGTACCTACACCTGCATCATCGTGTTCAATTAAATCATTTTATTACTTACTTCAATTTTGTTATCTCCATGGTCTATTAACAAGCGTCATATATTTTTATTTGCATAATTTTATGAAGAATAGCAAAATTTTCAAAATATTGTGCTTGAAACACACAAAACGGTGTATATAGATCAAGCATGTACACCAAGGTTGGTTAAAATACCTATTCAATATGGACCTTTATCAATTTTACATATTCACTTCTTCTTTTTTTTTGAGGCTTGCACCAAAAGTCTCTATCATCTTCTCTATCCCATAAAATACTATTAAATTCAATGGGGGAGAGGGATGTAAATCAATGGGTGAGAAAAATGAGAGACAGTTGGAGTGAAAATATAATATTTAAATTCACTATTGATGAATAGTAGCTCGCTTAAAATAACGAGAAAATGTGGCAAAGGTCAAAAAGATTTTATTATACCTAATCCGGTGCAGCCAGGTTTTTGGATTTTTCTTCTTTAAAGGAACTAAAAATGGCATTTAGCTCAACTGGCGTATATGCTCTTAGAGCATCTCCAGGAGGCTCGCTTAGAGCTCCGGCGACGTCTAACTGGCGAGAAAACTCCCTTTTCCCGTTCCCAACAGCCTCGGCTGGGTCTCGCCAGTTGAGCTCCTCGCTCGACCACCTCGCCCAACCCAGCGAGTACGGAAGGCTCGCTTCAGGGCCTCTCCCAGAAAACAGATCGGCGACGGCCTCCGACAAGTTAGATCTGCTTGCTCCGGCGAAGGTAAAAACAGTTGCCGTACTTCGAGATATTCCGGCAAAGACTCATCTCACAATCGCAGAGTCGACGGACATCTCCGATCTTGAGTAGCGTCGTCATCGTCAACATCATCATCGTCGTGAACTGCTCTACTTTGTGGGTTTGAGGTTCGATTTTTGTGGATTTTTCAATTTTGGAGTTTGATTTGTGGGTTTTTCAATTTCGGGGAGAGAGAGATGGAGGGAGGTGGTTTCTGATCTGAGTTTCAAAAAGAGGAAGCACAGATTGTGGGTTTTCCGATCTTAGATCGGTGGCTTTCCACCGTCGCCGTTAATATATATAAGGTGTGTGATGAGCACCAAATATTGCTGATATTTGGTGCGACTAGTCCCGTTCTTTGTTGTTTTAACTTGCGTTTATTTAGCTTTTATAGTGATACTGCACGTAAGGTGTGTTTTTAGTGTTTTCAGGTAAAACGTGCAAATAAGGCGCGTTTGAACACCAAGGAATGCTCCGGATGCTTCCAAGTATTCGAGACCCTGTCGGCCCCTTAAAAATCTGTATAAGTATGGAAAAATGACTTTCTGAAAAAGTATCGATTTTCGAGATAAAAAATGGCGGTAATTGATCTTTGAATTTTTCTAAGAGTAACTACAAAGTTGCAAGGTTTTATTTGAAGAGCAAGGTCATGTTTTGAGTCATTTTCTCTTGAGAAAAATGCGCAATTTTTCATTTTACACTAAAAGTGGGGGGTTGACATTTTGATTTAAATGGAATCTTGAAATTCTGGTAATGCCATTGTTTCCAAATGGAGGGTACTTTCTTATTTTCATTAAATAAATTAAAGTAAAGGAAAGGTAAAAGAAAGATTTAAAATGTAGCCTCATCCTGAAGAGCTGTGAAGTGCTGAGAGCTATTTGCTAAAGCTGAAGCCTCATCCTGAAATCTACAGTTTTGAAGAATGTTATCGATAACATCCTCAATGGTATCGATACCATTTGGTCCACAAGTTGTTCAGACCTGAGGGTATCGATAACATTTTGTTGGAGTTATCGATACCAATTTTCTTCGGGGGATCATTTCAAGGATGTTATCGATACCTTAGCCTATGGTATCGATAACTTTTGTCTCCTGCAGATATTTTTACTGTTTTTTGGACTTTCCATTTATTGAATACTTGCCACTTTTGGCAAGTTCAGGGATATTTTGTGGAGAGAAAATGCTGAGTTGTATAAATACTCTTCTTTCTCTCTCTTAAAGAAGGAAGTAGTTAGCTTAGGTTTTAAGTTCCATTGTTGTCTTGCTTCAAGCTTTCTTAGTTAATTTCTTTAAGAACTCAAGTAAGTCTTTCTCGTTTATTGTTTTGTTGTGTATTAATGTTGTAGCTACAGACCAGATCTTTCTTAATCTCAAGTTTATTTTCGTTTTTGCCGGTTAAATCTTTTGCTCTATTTTCTTACCATGTCTAGTCTTTTAGTTATGTGTGAGTAGTCAATAAGGCTTGGCCATGGGTGAATAACCTCTTGTGACTTTGGTTAATCTTGTCTTTCTCAACTTAAGACTTGAGGTTTGGTTTGGAAATGTGAGTGGTTCGCCTTTTATGTAACAAAACTTGTCGATGTTAACCTCCGTTGATCATATGCTCGCTCATATGGTTCCGTGAGCTATGTCTCGACTCGTGTTTGCGAGAAGAACCAAAGAACTTGCTCGCTTTCCAAACCATACTTCTAGTTCTTGACCTTGATATTTAGTTTGAATGCAAGTCTTGGCGTTGTTAATCTCCGGTGATCATGTGCTCGCTCACATGGTTCCGTGAGCTATGTCACGCCTTGTGTTAAGCTTGTTGTTCAAACTCTATGTTAAGTCTAACCATTTTCATAGCTAAATCTTCCGGTTGATAGCCTATGCCGTGTGATTCAACCGTGTTTTCGTTGAAAATTGTTGGATGGCTTAAGTTACGGGTGTTATGAACTTCTATGCCTTGCCGCTTGTTAAATTAAGTTTAACTCTTTTTCTAGTCATTTTCATAAGGGCAATTCTCACATTTCAAAGGAAAACTAAAAGTTGGCCGCCTAAACGCCGGAAACCCTTACATCTACAATCCGAACAAGCTATATTCGAACTCTCTGTGGATCGACTCGGACTTTTTCGCTATACTATGCAAATCTTTAGTTGTAGTCCGATTAATAAATAATTGAATTTGACGGCCGTTTGGTAAACTTCAACGACTACCGAATGGACGCAATCAGTGTGCGAGTGTATGTGTATGTAAAGGGTTTTTTTTTTTTTTTTTAAACAATTGGCTAGACTGCTGGTTGTTGCCCTTGTTTGGTGACTAGCTAAGAGAGAAATTCTAACCAAAATGGCTAAAAATTTGCTTAGACTGGTGGAGATGCTCTTAGACGCTCTTCCTTACCGCTCTTTCAAATAGCAACGCTTTCCCTCTCGCACCCGTTCACACACGCGGGTTGTATGCCTTGTGTCAGGTGAACTCAAGTTGGGCTCGGCCCAAAATCTTACTGAATGTCAGAATCTCTTGCTGGTCAGGTGGGATCAGTTTGAGCTGTATAACTTACAAGCCCAATCTCTTGTTCTTGAGCAGGCCCAAAATCAGATGAGCTCTCAACAGGCTAAAGGCCTATTTTGGCTATAAGGAAAGTGACTTTTTTTTTTTTTTTTTTGGGTTCTTACTCAAATTTTTTTTGTATTTTTAAATTTTTTATCGTCATGAGAAGAATATAAAAATTAAAAAATTAACATCGAATCTCAAATTTTTTCCAATAAAGATAAAAATATTGGCAAACACCCACTTTACTCTGGCCACGTGTTGCAATTACGCCTCACATCTCGGAGTTTCCATATTCTCTTCCGTAGCTCTATCCTCTCTCTCTCTCTCTCTCTCGCGAGTCACAGAAGATGAGGTGTGCTTTTCTGATTGGTGGATACACGTATCTTCGTTCCAGCAGGAGTAGACCGGGAAGGGTTTTTCTACTCTGCTTCGAGTGGGTTTCTGCTCCGATTTGATTCAAACAACAGAAGCCGAAATTTCTAGCGAGCGAGCGAGAGAGAGAGAGAGAGAGAGAGAACTGTAGAGTGAGAATGCATTCATCATCACCTGTATTGATCGCGCCCGCTTTGATATTCTTGTTAATTTTCGGCCTCAGTTCACAGGTCGATGCATTGTACGGATCATCATCGCCGGTGCTTCAGCTAAACCCCACCAATTTCAAGTCTAAGGTAAAAAGAGGCTGATTTTCGGTTCCACGAATGAAGTATATCTTCTGGCTCGTATTTGTTTTCGTCTTTCTTCTTCAGATCCTACTCATTGTTGTCAATTAGACTCTAATTCAATTTCTGTTTAATTCATCCTTAATCTATCGGTTGAACCAATTGAATCCTTAAACTATCCAAACTGATGTCTACTTAGTCTGGTTTGAGAATCTCCATGAATTTAGTGGACGGCACTCGGCAGCTATTATCGAGAGCACCTCCTGTGAGATCAGCTTTAGTTACGGTAGAATGACCCAATCATAAACCTTTTAAACTTTTTTGGAACAGTCAAATATTTAAATGTGTAAGGAAATGACAAAATTGAAAGGATTTGCATTTGAGATATGGAGGAAGCAAAGCTGTCTTATAATCTGATGATGAATATCAGTTTTAGTGGGGAATGAAAAAAGAAGAATGGGTCATTTTTTTTTTTGATGGTTGGCAGAATTTGATTTGTCACGTGAAAGACTGTGAATTTTGAGTCTCGAACAGGCACCTAGGTTGTTCTTTGACAATTGCCCTCCTTTTCTACTTGCTAGAAGTTGCTATCAGAGAGCAATAAGCCAATAATATGTGGAGGCAATCCATCACCATCTTGCCCGCTTCCAATTGAGGCTTAAGTAGATTTAATTGATGGATTAAGAATGAATTAAACAGAAATTGAATAACTAAGCGGATAAAATTGCAAATTAGCCTTCCCAATATATTGCAGGTAATCCAGTGAACTTAGGGTCCATTTGTTTAACCAGACTAATAGTGAAGCAATGAATAATTAGATAGGTAAAACGGTCGGCCTAATTGCGCAGGATTAATAATCCCGCAAATATTATGTTATTGTATATTCAGTACTCTGTGGGATTAATAGTACCACAAACAGCATGTAATTCTATGACATTAATCCAAACAGTAAAATTTTTAGTCGCACACCGGATACATGGTCCCCTGAGCATTGCACTTGTTGCGTGCTTTTGTCCATGGCATATCAGTTCAATGGGTGGTTACACAGCGGTATTACTTGGAGATTTTTTTAATGACAAGGGTGTCTGGAGTTTTGCCACAAGTAATCCTTGGCAACATGTAGTCTGCCCCCCTCAAATATATCTGATAATTACCAGGCGCTGGGTAGCAACCCAAGGAGAGTGATGAATTAATTTATAACCATTGGCCCATGCTTTTGGATTCATTCTGTTATTATTGGTTTGTAGTAGTACTTCTCTTTAGAGATTCCATTCTGGAGAAGGAGTTTCTTTTGGAAAATTAGTGTAAGTGTGGAAATGTGCCTCTATTTTTTCCTTCCTTTTCTTTTTATGTTAAATATTTATTAGTAGAAAGTAAATTTCTTTCATTCCTGGCATCACACTTTTTCATCAGTAATTGTGAAACTAAAAGAGTAAAAATATGTGGAGTGAAATGATATATGATTTGTTGTCCTTAAATGGTGGCAGGTTTTGAATTCAAATGGGGTTGTTCTGGTAGAGTTCTTTGCACCTTGGTGTGGTCACTGTAAAGCTCTGACACCGATATGGGAAAAGACGGCTACTGTCTTGAAAGGTGTTGCTACTGTGGCAGCACTTGATGCTGACGCTCACCAGTCCCTTGCCCAGGTGTTTTTCATATTAGAGATGTTTGTACTTTCAGTAATTGCTTTTGGATATGTTGTTGTTCGTTCTAGAATTACGGAAATTATTTTCTGCTCGGATGAACCAAGCATAGCATTAAGGAGAAGTGACGCAGTCAACATCTGCCCCGCTGTTTGTGTAGATGGTATATCATGCAGTTTTTAGGGGAAGATGCAGGGTTCAATTTCCACTTTGTGTTATTAATTATGTTCGATTATTAACAGACTAAACTAAATAATAGAAAAGAAAAACATTTGGAAAAGAGTGGATTAGGTTTTGGTTCCCTGGGTGAAAAGTTGAAATAAAAAGAAACAAAAGAAAATGTCATCACATACCAGAAAAGAACGAAGGGGTGTTCTGTTGGCAATTGGCCAGGCTTGGGGTAGTGTTGGAAGTGGACAAGTGGTTATGGCTGATTGAGATGACAATATGGTTGGTTGTGAATTGTGATTGCGGTGGCCCTGGTTGTTGTGGTGATGGTGGCGTCATTGGTGACAATGATGTTTTGAGGCGGGCAATTGGTAGTTGGTGATATGAAAGACATGAAAGCTCCAATAGTGATGCTGGTGGTACTGGCCAAGGTGACTGTGCTTTCTGGTGGTAAGATTGGATGGTAAACTTTAGAACTGGCAATGTTGTAGATGAAGCTGAAAACTTGTACTGATTGCAATGCGGTGCTATCTCGACAGAGATCGCTCTATATGTAGTTGTTAGTGGTTGTATCATAACGTTGCAAAAGCGAAGTAGTAGTTGTAGCTCCTTGATGTCATCCGTATTCATCAGGGTGTCTTTTGTAGTTCGAAAGACAAAGTTAATTCCATCATTGACTATGGGTTTATATTTCTTTTTCGAATGTTTCTCTGAAGCCAGAGTAAAAAGGGGAGGAAGTATATTGTTACAGGTCCAATTTTAACCAACATCATTGGATTTTATCCTTCCGTGGTATGTTGCACAGATAGTTACTTTATATGGTTGTAAATAAATGAATATCTTGTCTGTCTTCATTTGTAGCTGACTAGCTGGTGTGCATATTAGCTTCTACGAAAGGGATGGAGTGAAAAATTGTGATGTACATACGCTGGCAGCTATTTAAAGTTGCTAATGCTAATAAATATGTGGTTTTAGGAGCAGAACGGGACTGGTCATTTTGAATGTGTTCAGATGACGTAATAGCTCCATAATTTGTCATTAGTCAGTTTGGTTGGATTTCTATGCTAAGTTGAGTTTGGAGTTTGGACTCTGAGTGGAGCTCCAGGATGTTTTTCACTCATTTATAATAGCAGGCTAGAGATTTAGGTTTTGTTCTCTCATATTATCTTACGTTTATACCCGAATTGCTACTTAAACACCTTAATATGTCATCAGAGCCAGTTGAACTGAAAGATTGATTGATATTGTCAGATCAAGATTGTGAAGTGACTGTTTGGGATAAATTTATAATCCGTAATTTTTTATATAAAACATTATAATCCGTAGGTGTCATTCTACATTTTAACAAGATTCAACATTTATCATCTATCAAAGTACTGATTAACACAAAATAGTTATGGCACCATTTCAAATGTTGTATTGAGATTCCATTTACCTTTGAGATTTCATGCTTTTCCTTTTCCTTTGGGATAAAATTTGTAGGACTATATGTTTTGATTCTTTTGATGACTGATTCATCACCATACTGATTGACTTATTTTTTTCTCACAGGAATACGGGATTAAGGGATTTCCTACCATAAAGGTGTTTGTTCCCGGGAAACCTCCAGTAGATTACCAAGGAGCTAGGGATGTCAAACCCATTGCAGAATTCGCCTTGCAACAGGTTGTCCTTGTCTCCCTTTGGTACTTGAGTCCCATTTATCCCATTCCTTTCGTTGTTTATCTTCTTCTTTTTTGTTGCGGGGATTGCTTTGTTATCATTTATTTAGCTTTGGATAAAAGCAGGTCTATTTCTATTATCTTTATCATGCATTACACAATTTTTTCTCGTTTTTATTGATTTTAAAACAGCATTGGCTACATTAATTTTATTTTTTTGAGAATTGTTTGTACTCAAATGGAGGTATGATTATCAGCAAGATGTTCATTAATCAATATGAAGGTGCCCTAAGAATAACGTGCTTCAAATTGATATGTTTTCGCTAGGATGACTTGTGGAAAGAAGAGGAAAAGAAGAGAAAATTTTAAACTTTTCCCTTCCATTGTTTGGTTCTTAAAAAAGAGAAGGAAAATTTTCAATTTTCAAATCAACTTTCTTTCCAATTTCTCTTCAATTTTCCCTTTCATTTTCTTCTTAATTATTTTCTTTTCCTTTCTTTTCCCTTTCCTTCCCTAAGTTCCTAACAGAGCCATAATATTGCTGCAATGGTATTCGTACTTCTTGGAACAAAAAGATTATTGGTTTCAGTGGTTTGTGGGTTAGTAGCCAGTTATTGGTTCTGCAGTAAGCAGCTAATCAAAATTAAAAACCGATACTAAACCAACTTGGGAGATCGAGGCATTCACTGTCTGTCCCATGGGAAAATGACGGTCCAGGACGTGTTTTGATAATTAATACCCGCTAAGGACATGCTGAGAACATTTGCTAATGCTGAAAATGTCCTTGGCGGGGTATTAATTATCAAAACACGTCCTTGGCCGTCATTTTCCCCCGTCCCATTCCCTCACAAGTTAAGCTTTTGGACTTGTAGCTTTCTAAACATGTTCTATCCGCTTCCATTTATTCCACCTTGTTGTCAGTCTATAAAGACTCTCCTCTATCTGTGTCTTTTCTATTCACATGAGGGAGCGGTTCACCCGTGAGGATGTGTTTCATGTACCGATGTACATTTTTGGGCCCATTTGCCTTGCTCTCAGGCATTGTGTTAGTCTAAAGTCACGGTTAGCTACTCCTACTTCCATCGACTATCATTATAGTGAATGCCAGGTTTTTTTGGTTGTGTACAGGTAAAGACACTTCTGAAAGATCGGTTACACGGAAAAGATACAGGAGGATCAAGTGAGAAATCTGAATCTACTGCATCAGTGGAACTGACTTCGCATAATTTTGATGAGCTAGTGGTTAAAAGTAAAGAACTTTGGGTTGTGGAGTTCTTTGCACCTTGGTACGTGATGCTTAATGATACTGATTTTGTTGGTTCATATTATGGTCTTGGTTACTTAAGAGTTAGCAGTGGTTGGTATTCTACAAAAACCTCATATCTCATTGGTTTTGTTCTTTAACTCAGTTATTTTTGCATAACATCTGCATCGATAACCTTGAATACAACATAACAGCATGACTTGTGCAACTGAAGTAAATTTGATGGTTGAAAGTTGAAACTATATAACTCAGCTCTCAATAGAATTATAGAAACTGTAACGAAAGAGATACGAGACGGCAAGATATTTTAGGCACAGGCTGGTTGAAAGGACACTGGCAAGTTAAAGCAAATCATAATTATGCAGAGCTAAAATCTTCTGAATAAGTTGTATTACAAGACTATCTAACAAATATCAACAAAAGAAGAGCTGACAAGTCATGCTACGTGGGTGCTTCATTTATGATTGGATAAGATATTTGTATCTGCTTTTATTTTCCCCTTCCATTTAGTGATTTCAAAACTAAATTTTTTCCTTCTATAGGTGCGGACACTGTAAGAAGCTTGCTCCAGAATGGAAGAAAGCTTCGAATAACTTGAAAGGCAAGGTCAAGCTGGGTCATGTGGACTGTGATGCAGAGAAGGTAATTCATGACTTCCTATTTGACATCTTTTACTTCCATTTTTTCGTGTCTGGATTGTCTGGAACCTTGCAATTATGGTCGTACTATAGATTATAACCATAATTAACAATTCCACCTGGTTGCTCTCATTATAAACTCAAATTTTCAGTGCAGAGTTTGGACTAGATTAACGTTTTGCCCAGAACCTGTGAAAACAGGCTGACCTTTCTGCACTGCAGAATCCAAAACCTGAATATATAACGGAATATAGGATATTGCTTTTAATTGTGTTCTTACCAAACCCATGGATCTAACGTGGTGGTGTTAGCAGTCTCTGATGAGCAGGTTCAATGTACAAGGATTCCCCACTATTTTCGTATTCGGTGCAGATAAAGACAGCCCATTCCCTTATGAAGGTGCAAGAACTGCCTCAGCTATCGAATCATTTGCTCTGGAGCAGCTGGAAACAAATGTTGCACCTCCTGAAGTAACCGAGTTGACTGGCCCAGTAAGTGTTGTTCCAACATGAGATACATTTTATGTCTGAGATCAATGTACTGTAAAACTGACGTGTTCCTTTTCATTAGGATGTCATGGAAGAGAAGTGTGGTTCAGCTGCCATTTGTTTTGTTGCTTTCCTCCCTGATATTTTGGACTCCAAGGCGGAGGGGAGGAACAAGTATCTACAGATGATGTTATCCACTGCCGAGAAGTTCAAAAGGAGTCCTTACAGGTAAGAATCAGAGAACTCTAGGCAGTGTTTGTTTCATCTGGAATGAACTTAGAATGAAATGGTTCGTTCACTCGGATTGCTCATAAGGACTTATGGTTTGCTATAAAATGACAGGATGTATATTACGAATCAAAACATTTTTCAATTCATTCCATTGAAAGGCCAAAAAATAACCATTTTATTTCTTGCCCAAATCATTCCAGCGGACCAAACACTGCCTTTGTTTATTTCGGAATGGGCAATGGTAGTTCTTTTTCATTCCTGTTTTTGCTCGAGGAATGAAGACTTCATTCAGATATCACTCGTTCAGTAGCCTTCCACTTTGCGCAAAATACATCTTGCTTGATAGGTCGAGCAAACTCCTGATATAACTAATAATAGATTCAACATTGTTGCAGCTATGTATGGGCAGCTGCTGGTAAGCAGCCGGATCTTGAAAAGAATGTGGGCGTTGGTGGTTATGGGTACCCAGCTCTGGTAGCCCTTAATGCGAAGAAAGGAGCATATGCCCCACTTCGGAGTGCATTTGAGCTTGAACATATAATGTAAGTATTTGCTTCTCATTTTCATTTTCATTCAAACACGATTGTTTTAGGAGTGAGGCATGATTATAATACCCAAATTGGTTTCTCAGAGAATTTGTAAAAGAAGCTGGACGTGGGGGAAAGGGTAATTTACCCCTAGGGAGCACGCCCGTAATTGTTCAGACTGAACCTTGGGATGGTAAAGACGGAGAGATTGTCGAAGAAGATGAGTTCTCTCTCGAAGAACTAATGGGAGAAGAATCTGCAAGCAAGGATGAGCTCTAACCAGTTCAGATTATTATCACTAAGGATAATGAGAACCCTGTCTGGAAATGATTTTGATGTTACGAGCAATTTGTTAAATGTCATGGATTGTTCTGAGCAATGGATTGTTCTCATTTTGATGATTTGTTTAATCTAATTAGAGCATTTTCTTCGGTTCATTCGTCTTTTATTTTACCATCAACTTAATTATTCAGCCAAGATAAATATTTTGTTGTAACAAGATGACTTGTTTTTTTCTTCTTCTAATCAGAGTATTTTCTTTGGAAGCAAGCCTTGTTCAGTCAGTCTTTATCGTGCCGTAGCCAATGAAGAACCATCGGTCAGCTTGCCACCTAGGCGACGAGCTTACCCCTCAACAAGGAGGCATGTGAAGAACAAAACCTTGTATCAATCTATCTTTTATTTTAAATATATACTTTAGTTTACAAAATGCAATTGCTGCATCTCATTCGACTAGAACTTTCCGGTTACATCTCGCTCAAGAGAAATAAGATCACATATTTTACAAGAAGACATCCGTGTTAGATTTTTTGCTTGTAAACAGATTATATAAAGACAACCGACCGATTTTCAGAACTCAAGGGAAAACTGCATCCGCTTTCTGTTAGTAGGGGCTGTGAGTGGTCTATCTCATGGTTGAAACGGTAATTCCACCAGACGTCCAAGCAGCCTGGTTTCTGAAACTAGTAAAAACTGGCACTTTCTATTCTCCAAAGACAGTCTCTCCTCAAAGGGGAATCAGTGAATATGGCTCTGACAAAATCTTCCACCTGCAAGAGTGACTGAATGGCTTAGGAAAATAAGCATAATTAGAAACCATAACGATCATAACTGCAGGTCATGGCCGAAATTTGAAAAGACTAATTGACTATGCCCGTAAAAATCAGGTTGTAATTCAAGAGCTAAACCGATAACGAGTCAAGTACTCGTCAAAACAAGTGGGCTAGTTCTCCAGAGGCAACAGAGCTATTGAAACCAAACAACAGTCAAAGATTCAGAATCCATCTTGTTGTACCTCAGATGATGTAAAACCACAACTGACCAATTCTCCACTTTCCCAAGCTTCTGTAATGGACTTCAAAGGCATGTCCAGCAAATCTAGTGAAAATCAAATGGAGAAAATGAAGAAAGAAAAGAATCAAGTGGTTGGTTATATGGACAAATATATTTCAATATTACAAAATCAAGGCAGTGAAGGGTGATGGTCAGGGAAACATGCCTGCCAATTTACGTATTTTCCCAAGAGAAGGTACAAGATAATCAAGGGAGCAGGTGAGGTTCTCATGTGACTTCCCTGTTTGGCTGGTGGTAGTATTGAGGGAGTTCAGTAAAGAAGATAGGCTTTCCAGCATCAAATGAATCAGTCTTTGAAGCTGTGAGAGCGTAGGAAATGTGCAATGTGGGTTAGCTTTAAATCGAGTTTTCTCCAGACAACAAAAAATCCAAATCAGGTTTATAAAATTGACCTGTATTGTCTCCTCAGCAGCCATATCATCTAATTGGAGAATGTCTTTTGTCATTCTACAGAAGACTGATTCCAGCACGGTGCACATACTTCTCTTGTAAGTTGAAGGTAGCAAGAGAGGCTCCCAAATAATATGTACTTTCTCAAGGATAAAAACAACCTGATCAACGAAGGTTTAGAGCTATCCTGTTGGAAACATAATGAAACAAAATTCTATCCCATTATGTTATGGCATTTCTACCTGATCTATACCAAACTTTGCAGATTCATATTGTTGGATTTGGTGGGTATTCTGGAAGCCATCCGCACCATCAATAGCCTGATATCAGAAAGTTATGCAGACGATTCATCATGGAATTAACTAGCAGAAAGAAAGAGTGAAGAACTTTTCATACACACAACTTAATTGCTGCGTTTACCGTACAATGACCACACCTCTTTCAGGTTGTAAATGACAAGTTGAATTTGTCTTTGTAATATTTCTTCTGCCATAAGCTGGAATCGTGGAGCCAAATCAACAAAGATGGTAAATTCCTTGATGGAACTTGGGAAGTCCGAGCGATACTGAAACAGAGGAATACAGATACATAAGCTTTATTAAGGTACGTATATATCATGACACATCAGACATGTTCCATGACTTAAGAGAGTAAGCTGAATCAGCATTGCATAAACAACTTTCAGAATATTGATTAATTTCTGTATATCGACAATTCAATTTTGACTAAATTTATTCGCCTTATGACCTAAGACTAGCCAAAGTAAAATTCAGGAAGTATTAACAATATTGGTTATCTGGTCAATGACTCCAATAGAAGTTGAAAAACTAGAACGAGTTAGTTCCATTCAGAGAGTGCTTATCAAGAGAAAAGGACTTGTTCATAGACTCGCTATTAATTTTTTTGGTTATACCAATCTGAGCAAGCGTATCAGTCTACCGCTAGCATCGTAGTATACAAATGTATCTAATAATCTTGGATAAATCCGAATTCCATCATCAATTTCCTTTTGGAATGCTAACTATACCCAATGTCTCTTCTCGTATGTTTCTCCTTTCATACACAAAGGTTCAAAATAGAGCACAACCAAGAAAAGTCGAGCCATGAGAGAAGGATTCAACGTCAGGTTCCTTTAGAAGATATTACTTTGTTTCAAATCATAGCTAGCATAACCACTAGCACATGAACATTAAGTTTACATGTTTTAATCTGAGCAAAAAAAAAGGTTTACATGTTTTAATCAACTAATCCAAGTAATTATACTGCCACTACACAACATTCTTGGTACATCGATGTTCCCCAGCAAATTTTGCACCAGGTAGACTTGGTACTTTGCTTCAAGTTCAAATCAGATATAGGAGTATAAGAGCATATTTGTCCAAGTGTGCAGACAAATGCGGATCACACTTGGACCTGAAATTATAATTCAAATTACAAACTTTCATTCATACCTCAAATGAAAGCCCAAGAATCTCCTGAGAGAGATAGAGACAGTCATTGTGAATGAGAACAGCGACCTGGTTAATGCCCTCAAGCTTCCTTTCTTGCTTCAAGTGAAAAGATTACCACCGTAGTTAGGGTATGCAATATTTATCTATTGTATATGTACTGCTCCACCAAAACAATCCAAAGAGAGCTAATTGCAAAGCTCTAGTTTAAAGAAATTTTGAAATTAATCTTTCTTGCAAGATGAAAATCATATGAAAATTATCAAGACAGTAAAGCAAAACTTGAATATGCTAGTATGTCGAGCATAATCCACTAATGCGAGTACCCTCATACTAACCTTGACAGGGACAATAGCTTCATAAAGAAGTAAAGCATCTCTGGCAGCATGATAGAACTCCCAAGCCACTCTTGGAGATGACAAGCAAACATCCTGCACATAAAGTCATTGATTACTATAAGCGGGTTATCATTTTGCTGTTTTTCTGTCTCAAAGTATGAATGTACCTGTCTTCTCAACTTATGAAAATACACGGTGGTGAGAAAGGCTCATCAAGATTTGAACCCTATTCTCTTAATGTTCTCTCTACTTCCACTCGTCATTCTTCTCCAAACCTAACCCTAGTTTCGTATCATCAACTTTACAAGGTATCAGAGCCTAAATCAATCCATCTTAAAATTTCCCAAACTAAAACTCGGACAACTCAATTCTGAGCATTGTGAGAGAACAAAATCGGGAGTCTTTGGGTTGCAGATGTCATTGTCCATAGGCATTATGAACTCTGGCAACTTCACTACGTGCTTCGTCCTCCTTTTCTAGGATTTATGGTGATTTTTTTCAGAATTTTTGAAGCAATCTAGAGTGAGTTTCCTATTTTCAAATGTTTTTTCTGCAAAATCTACTTGTTTTTTCAGACCTGCATTTTGTGAGTTCTTTGCTGCAATCAATGGTGGCTACGTCCTCTAACTGCAACAATGTTAAAAGTGAAACTACCAATGGTGATTTATTTTCAAATGTTTTTACCAAAGTCTTGGCAAAGAGGATACAACAGGTTTTGCCTGTTGTAGTTAGCCAATCCCAGTCAGCTTTTATTAAGGGGAGAAGCATTGTGGACAATGTTCTGCTTATGCATGAACTTATTAGGAATTATCATAGAAATGATGGGCCTCCTAGATGTGCAATCAAGGTTGATCTTATGGAAGCATACGATTCGGTTGATTGGGATTTTTTCCTAGACACTATGTTTGCTATGGAGTTTCCTGCTACATTTGTTGGATGGATAAAAGAATGCATATCCACTCGGACCACTCCTAAGTTCTCTATCATGCTTAATGGTGGGTTAGTTGGCTACTTTCCGGGAGCTAGAGGCCTTAGGCAGGGGATCCAATCTCCCCCTACCTTTTTCTCTTTGTTATGGAGGCTTTTTCAAACCCTTTTACAGAGGAATACTGAGGTTGGGGACTTCAAGTTCCATCCTAAATGCCAGGAGTTGGGAATTTCTCATGTTGTGTTTGCGGATGACCTGTTTATTCTGAGTGGTGCGCATTTGGGGTCTGTACAGACTGTGTTGAAAACTTTGCAGGAGTTTCATGGGTTTTCTGGGTTACAACCAAACTTGCTGAAAAGTGCAATGTATTTTGCTGGTGTCCCTGATTCTGATAAGCAAGTTTTCTCTGATTTGTTGGGTATTCCTATAGGTCAACTTCCAGTCAAATACTTGGGGATTCCTTTGATTAGTACACGGCTCACTTCAACTGATTGTGCTGTTTTGAAAGACAAGATTTTGGCTAGGATTCAGAGCTGGACACAAAAATCTCTATCTTATGGAGGCGGGGCTCAATTAGTTCAGTCTGTCCTATTCAACATCCAAACATATTGGAGTGCCATTTTTATCCTTCCTCAAAAAATCACTACGGAGATTGAGAGTGTTTTATGTGCGTTTCTTTGGTCTGGAGCAGATTTGAAACATACTGGGATAAAAGTAAGCTGGTCTTCTCTGTGTCCCCAAGAATGAAGGGGGTTTGGGGTCTCAATCCATAAAAGAGTGGAATAGAGCTATTAACATGAAACATCTTTGGGCCGTTAGTCAAAAAGCTGACACTTTATGGGTGAAATGGGTACACGTCTATATCTTTAAAGGTCAAAGCCTATGGGGGATTCCAATTCCTAATGAAGCTTCTTGGGTAGTAAGGAAACTTCTGAAGCTAAGACTTATCTGTAAGGAGTGGATGAAATATGTTATTGGTAATGGCAGGGACACCTTCTTATGGACTGATAACTGGCATCCAGTTGGGGCTCTATTCCAAAGGTTTGGTGATTCTGTGGTGGTTCATAGAGGACGGGCTCTCACGGCTAAAGTATCTTCTATTATTGAGAATGGTCTCTGGAAATGGCCTAGGCAGCGCAACAGGATCATTATGAACATTATTAGGCAAACTCCAGCTGACTTTCTCCCTAATCCATCTATTCCTGATAGGGTCATATAGACTATAACCTCAGATGGTAAGTTTTCAGCCAAATCAGCTTGGGAAGCCTGTCAGCATAGGAATTCTTTCCAACCTTGGCATACGCTTGTGGTTCAGCCAAGGTGTGCCTAGATGGAGTTTCATTGCTTGGTTGGCTGTCTTGGGAAGGCTGTCAACAAAGGACCGGTTAGTGAGTTGGGGTATGGTGGTGCCCCCTTTTTGTTCTCTCTGCTTGACTGATATAGAACCCCATAGCCATCTTTTCTTTGAATGCCAGCTTTCTAAGATGATTTGGAGGCAAATTTTGGCTAGAAATGGGATTACGAGGCTGGTTCTGCCTTTGGCCCAGGAATTGGAGTGGGCAGTCCAGTATAGAAAAGGGAAATGCTTGCGTGATTCCCTGTGTAAGCTGTCTTTGACAGCCTTCATTTATGTTCTTTGGGGGGAACGGAACTTGAGGATCTTCCAAGGCAAATCCAGAGGTGTTGATGGGATTGTGGGTGAAGTCTTTAACTTTGTGAGAACCTAGGTTAGCTCTTGGTCATCTGTCAAATTCTCCATGCAGAACAGGAGGCTTTGTGATGATTGGCTCCTAGATTCTAGGATTTTTTCTATAAATAATTGTTCATAGTTTCCTTGTGAGTTTGTTTTTTGGTCGTCTCTTGGACCTTTTGATGTATAGGTGGCCAGGGGATGCCCCTGTTGATTCCTTGAAGCTTCGTGCGCATTTTTTGGTTATATAAAATTTTACTTGCCACAAAAAAAAAAGGTCTTGTTCAAAAGTATGGTAACCTCTCCAACTTATCCAATAAAATAGTACTCTTCCGATTACTTGTGTTTGGGAAATAGATTTCATTTTATGGCAAAGAATATCTTCTCCCTACTTCAGACCAACTGAGATTAGCATTAAAGCACATTGCAAGTGGTTTAATGGTGACACAGAACCACAAGAGAAAATGAGCAGCAAAAGGCATAAAACCCTGAGAGTCCTCTTTTAATATACCCACCTTTAGAGTATGATGCACCAGTTCCATCAGTTGAGAAGCTGCTTTAGACACCACACAACTTTCCGATGAAAAAAGCAAGTCAACAACATGATCAGGAAAGCTTTGTGCAGCTCCAACATTCTTGAATTCAGTAACTTTCCTTGTATGGTCCTGCTAAATAAAAAATTGCTATTTACAATCTAACTCATCTCAGAAACTAAAATAAAGACTCCGAGGTAGTAAGCTCACTTGAGGAAGGATAAAGTCAGATTGTAGAAGCAAATTTCTGGCCTTCGCTAGGATCTCAACCTTCTTCCTTGATGCAAAGTGAACCTCGATGTTATCAGTGAAGCTACTCAACCTGTCTTCATCGTTAGAAATGAACATCATTTCCTTCAAAGTCGTCTCAAATTCAGACGTAAGTTTAATGATCCTCTGGAAATCGGCAATTTTGGAAGCATCATCAGGGACAACCTGGATCCAGAAATTTCAAATTTTTTGAGATGCATACGTTTAGAGAGAGAGAGAGAATAAAATCAATTCACACCACAAACAACACATATCTGGTGTGTACCACGCTCAACAACTGAATACCACACTGTTCAGCTCACATAATAATCGAAGCAACCTCTCTCAGTGCTAGAATATATTCTATCCTTTAACCAATAACATTCTGTATAACAACGTAACTAACAATAATAGGGGAGACAAATCTCATGCCTGTTCCGATGTGAGGGGACTGAACTCCAGTAGAACTTGAAGCCAGCTACTAGAATTCAAAGATAACTTGCTATCAAACAATCTAAAAAACTTGTCCCATGCTTAATCCAATAAAAAATACTTCCTTAAAAGAAAATGGTAGCAGTGAACAGAGTTTTATATCAAGGCAAGTTGCACAAACACTAAATATAGCACCAAGCAAAAAGGATAGTATTTACATTAAGCACAGAAATCGTTGACAGAGAGAACAATGAAGAGGCGTGAAAGGTCTCCCAAGACAATGTAAACAGAGGTAAAAGATAAAGTAGGAGGCTACAGAACATGCATTAAGTTATCAACACTCCGATCACCAGCCCTGCTTGCAGCCATTAAAGTTAAGCAGAGTCCGTTTTGATACCAAAGCTTCACATTTTCAACTTATGATATTAGTACACAAATCCGCATGCCACGTTCAACTTACAAACAAGAGTAGTTTATATTTTATTTTTGCAATTTTGGTCTTGTGGGTGCTCCAGCTACTAAGGCCAGATTTGGGGAGATGGGAGTCATGAGACAAATCAATAACATTTTTACTTTAACTAACCAAAAAACAGGAATGGATAGAGCATAACTCTACAGAATACCAAGGCTAGCAACTCAGGACACACTACATGTGAGTGGAAAACAAACCTTAGAGAGGAAGTTCGTAATTATCAACTCTGACATCCTTGGCCATGTCAATCTTCCAAAATATTGCATCCAAGCACCATTTTCCAAGCATAAGGATCTGTGAATAAATTTAATGATCTGAATAGTTGCTGAAAAGATACTTTCACCCTGGACGTTTTTGTTCTGCAAACACCATAGGAAAGTGGCTGCCATAAGCAAATTGCACTGCATATGTTTCAAGGCAAAGGGCACCCTTATTGCACAATGAGCATCCCTATTGTATTACAGAAGAAGAGAAGTATGTTCCATCACATAAATTGATGGAATGACAACTTCCTTATTAGTATCTAGACTACATATACATTATGTGATATGGAAAAATGACTTTGAGTCGTCCTTAAACAATGAAGCATAGATACCGATAGGGGATATGGATACAATACGGATACGGCGATATGGGAATGTGAAAAAAATAGGATACGAGTACAGCTATGATATTTTAAAGTTAAAAATATTTGTATGACTATAAAGCATAATATTACGTATTATTACAATAATGGTGAGACACTGTTATTAGTACGCAAAAGTGTTGCAAACAAGTTTACTTGGTTACTTATTGGTTCCAATATTATCACTAGACATGTATGACACAATAAGATATTCAAAGCTATCAAAGAAGAGACTTCATGTATTCCTACCAATTTGAATCGAATGGTATGCAAGAAGTGCCACACCCTTAATTTCATAAAAGCTTGGATATGTGAACAATACCGCAATAGTACCCAAAAAGTATCCAATACTTCAAAAAATTTAGAAAATCGATTTCCGTATAGTCGATATTCCTTGCATACATGTCTGAGAGTAACGGAGGTGTATCATTGTCCAATACAGACATGCTACGGGTACAACTCCCATATTGAGTATCTGTGCTTCATAGTCCACAAGCGTGAGGACTAAGATGTATTCGTAAAATATCAATACTAACGTCTCATACAAGGCATGAGGACTAAACACATAGCTAATTTATTCAGGCCTAACCAGAATAGCCGTTAACGATTTCTCAGAATCTTTGCATAGTACTTTACGGAGTAACTGGTATCACAATATGACAGGGGCAACATACAACCTCACAAAATACATTTCTAATATGAACCAGGATGAATAAAATTGATCAACAATTGTTGTTCTTGCTTCAGAGCCCATACACTGCTGTCTCAAAACACAAATCATAAATATCTAGGTGATTCTTTTGATGTAATCTGCTATTAGTGTCTCCGTATATAAAAAGTGAAAGATAGCAAGCAACCGAACCTTAAAACAAATGCATGTTTGTTAAATTCACCTTAGGATCAGAAGATGGAACTATCCTCAAAATCGCCTCAGAGACATGTCCATTCTCTTGATTCATTTCTTCAGCAAAAGAAACATGAGATTGGCATTTCAATGCCGGGGCTATAACATACTTAATCATCTTGTCCGCTACTTTCACAAGGCCATAATCTAGAATGCCAACCACCTACAAAAACACAAATACCAAAACTAGCCTTATTTGACTGAGACCAATCTTCCAAAAGAAACCTCAAAATGAAAGGACGAATTAAGCTTGGATTTTTTAACTAAAGAAGAGTATCTACCTACCAAAAGAATTCAATTCCTAGTTAACTCATCCCAAAAGCCAAAAGATGCAGTGCATGGACCAAACTCACCTCCATTGCTTTCAAAATCGTATGCAACTCAACCCCATCAATTCCATTGGAACTCAACAGGTAATTTACTCGAACTTCATTTTGTTGCTGCTGAAACTGCACCGCTCTCTCCATAAATCTTGCCAGTAAATCTTGGATCTACAAACCCAATCCAATTCCTCTAAGAAATACTCACAAACTATAGAGATCACAAATAAAATCACCAAAACAGACCATTAATTTAAACGATTCAAAATTTGGTCACCGCCAACAGTTAAAAGAAAATGAAATCGACAAACACCATAATTTCTAATTTTAAACACACGAAACATGAAACTTTTGTTCTGACATATTATACCAACCATTCCAACGCAAACAAAAGATAATTTAGAGGTTCAATCATGTATTGTTTTTTCTTCTTTCATTGCCTACCCTCTCTTTGTTGCCAAGAAAAGCCATTTCAGCAATATTGGGCTGAACTCCTGCAGTATTTGGTTCCATGGAATAAAGCTAAGAAGGAAGGGGCATCCTCTTGTAACATGCTAATACCAATGTCTGAATTTCTACAAAATAACAGCATCTACATTACATACAGAATCATCACTAACCAACTTAGGATGAATAGCCATTCAAGTGGAAGGCCAAGGACCATAAGAGTTAACATCATTCCAATTGCCATTACAATTTACAAAAGTCATTACTATTTCTGGCATTAAAAGACATTTTTGGCTGGTAATTATTCCAAAAAAGATTGTTAATTCTGTAACAAAAGAACAAAACCACTCATATCCGGTACCGCAAGAGAAGCCATTGAAAAGGCTTTTCATAATGGACATCGTGAATATTTATCACACTGGGATACTATTCTGCCTATTTCGTCAACATATCATTCCGTTTCCTCCCAAAATTATTCCACCAAACCAAACCAAACACTACCTCAATTATTGCGTATACATACATTACATATGGAACCATCACTAACCAAATTTCGATGAATAGCCATTCAAGTGAAAGGCCAATGATCGCTCCATTCTCCCAAAACACTGAACCAAAACACTACATTGCCATTTGATAAAACTGAAAGTAGAAAATTAAAAAATTAATTGCCTGAATGCTGAACATTTTAAGTAGAAAATTAACTAATCAATTGCCTGAATGCTGAACATTTTAAGCTGAAAAGCATAGAAACAATATAAGCTTCTGAATTTCAAATTTTCCCTCAATCACCTCATAAACGAAACAGAGTTTTAACCAAATCCTTACCTCTTCAAAGCACTCCCTCCACTCCTTCCTCAACAACCCATACACCACCGGCTCTCCTTCCTCCTCCTCTGCGTCACCACGTACCCTCAATGCCACCTTCAGCCCCCTCACCTTCTCCGCCGCCTCGACCACCCTCCCCGCCCTCACGTCCTCCCTCGCGGCCCTCAACTCTTCGCTCAACTCCAAAACCACCCTCACCAGCTCCAGTACTTCCCTCTTCTCCCTCGCCTCCTTCCTCTTCCGCCCAATCTCGGCCGTCGCGTCGCGGATCTCGACGTCGATCGGGTGGTCCGAGGTGAGGCGGAGGAGGTCGGAGAGGTGGTCGGAGAGGCGGTGGGAGGCGGAGACGGCGTCGGAGCACTGGGCGAAGAGGGAGGCGAAGTCGGCGTGGTGGGAGAGGATGTAGTCGTGGACCTTGGACTTGATGTGGAGGGAGTGGATTTGGAGGCGGTCGATGAGGAGGCGGAGATCAGGCGCGGATAAGGGGGAGGAGTCGTCGAGGTCGTGGGAGGAGAGGAGGTCTCGGACGTCGATCGAGTTGAACAGTACATCCATCGTGATCACCTCTCTCTCTCTCTCTCTCTGGCGCCGTTTCGTTATGCGTAACAAGTCTAAACGCCTCTGCTTCAATCGATCCACATTGGACAGCCTATTCTTTCCCGCTGTTGCTTCATCGAAAGCTATGAAAGAAAACTAAAAAGCTACGGCCACCGACGCTAGCCCTGCCGATTCTCTGCCGACGGCCACGGGAGCCCTTGAATTTCGAAAAATTCAGGTCGTTCAATAAAAAAAAATCCGAGCCGTTGATTTTTAGTCTTAGAGGATGGTGTTTCAAGATTAATTTCTATTTGACGAGAAAAAATTTAAACTTTAAAAACTTTAGTTTACTAAAAATAAAATATCGTTGTTTTGATTTATTTGTCTTTAGCGAATATTTATTTTTTATTGATCATAATTGTTTTACTTTTTATATTTATTTCGACGAAGCAAATAATTAGTTCAAAAAAATTTGATATGAATCTAACAAAATTCAAAAAAGAAAAACCAGATAAACCTACCAAAACAATAATTCTACCCAACTGGCATGGCAATTAATGGAATTAGACTCGAACATTGGACGAATTTGATGTATGCAGAAATAAACAAAACCTTAATTGTTTTGGGGAAGCAAGCACAAAGCCAAATAAATCGTCACCGTAACTTGAAACCAAAATATTTATTTTACGATAAAAAGATTAGCCTTATTATTGTCAGCCCACTGGACTGACAATAAAAAAATTGATCTTATTATCGTAAAATAAATATTTTACGTTAAAAAGATTGGCCTAGTCACTTTTTTAGGTGCATGTTCCAACACAGATAGTAGTCATTTTGCTTTAGTCAATTTTGAAGACTAGCTACATGTAAAGTTTGAATGTTAATTTTTTTTCCCCTACGCGAATACTGAATAGGGAAATGATGGAATTGAGAAGAGTCTACGTGGATTTGTACGATTCTGTAATTTTTTAAAAACAAAAAGAGTGATCGTGTGTACTTGTACTACACATGCTTGGAGTACATTATTATAAGGGAAATTTTTATAAATGGTCCCTTTAGTTTGCATGAATTTTCATTTTCGTCATTCTAGTATCAATTGTGTTACTTTTAGTCCTATAATTTGTATTATGTCTCAATTTCGTCCCTCTCGCTTACGGCGTTAATGAAACAAACGGAATTGGAGGACAATTTTGTCATTTCTCCTCACAGAGGGACTAAATTGATATTTCATGTAAACTAGAGGGACTATTTCTATAATTTTGTTTTTTACTTTTGTTTTTGTAAATAAATTTAAAATACATCATATATAATATATTTCTCATCTCATTTTATATTGAATAATAAAAAATATGTTGAAATTTTGTAAAGTTTTTATTATATACATCACAAAAAATATGAGAAAATTCGAAAAACAACCCTTATGATAATTGTCTTAGTCTTGTATTTTTTTTTTCAATTGAATTTTCACTATCGTTATTTTTTTGTCACATGATTAAAAAGAAAAAGTTGTTCAGTAGTATTTAGAAATCTTGTAATTGTGTTTAATTAAGCAATGAAACACTATTAAATATTAAGAGATCAAATACATTAAAATATGGGTATAAGTGTATTTATTTTGGGACTTACTCATAAGATCACTCATATAACAAATAAATACGGATTTTAAACATTTTTTTATTGGATGAAAAAATAAGAAGATTATAAGAACATGATACAAAGACATTAGCTAAGGGGTTGATTTGTGCATTTTCTAATATTTTTGTAATGTGTAATGAAATATAAAATTTTCAATATAGTTTGATTACCGAATAAAAAATAATTCAGTTGTCAAATACATTACTTATGGTCTTTTTTATTTTATTTGCAAAAAACGAAAGTAAAATGTAAAATTTTAAAAATAATCCCTCTGGTTTGCATAAAATTTCAATTTGGTCCCTCTGTGAGAGAAAATGACAATTTTGCCCTTCGATTCCGTTTGTTTCATGGACGGCGTCAGGGAGAAGGACGAAATTGAGATGGAATGAAAACTACAGGGTTAAAATTGATACAATTAATAGTAGAGGGACAAAAATGAGAACTCGTGCAAACTAGAGGGACCATTTTTAAAAATTTCCCTTATTATAAATAGATGGATAGATTTGACATATCATATTTGCAAGAGCAATTTTTTTTTTTTTGGTACTCAGTTAATTTTTACACTACATTACATTATTGGGAGTTGGAGGGGAGGCCAGGGTTCGAATCCTGGATGAGCGTGGGGCAAGGGAATACCCTTCCACTTGGGCTAGGCCACAACCTCATTTGCAAGAGCATTCACATGATCCATGAATGTCATTTTTGTATTGTTATTATTACTCGATGAATAGTGTCATTTGACTCATTTTGCCAAAAAATAAAACAAAAAAGTCAAGTGTGTTGCATCCGTGTTGGGTACTCTATCTCTCCAAGTTTGCCATAAATGACAAAGCTAGGTCATTTGCCAATCTTGGGAGAATTTTTCACTTGTGGGTGTAGTACCTAATTTGTTACAAAAATGTTACTTACACAACAACTCCCACACAACAACTCACATAACCACTGACGTCAACATGACCTCAGCACAAAACAACGTCGTTTTGTAAAAAGAAAAAAGAAAGAGGTCGCGAACTGGGGCGCTTTTCCTTCCCTTTTCACAATCAAAATACAGACCACAGAAGCGAGGGAGGGCCTCCCACCACCACCGGTGACCGCCACTATCCAACCCCAGCTGCTCCCCCATTGTCGGCGACCGCCACCACCACCGGCTCTGTTGTGTTGAAAGAAAAAAAAAAACCTAATTCGAAAATTTGAGAAACCCTTAATTTGAAAATATGAGAAACCCTAAATTGGAGTTGTTACCCCCAGAATAGTGGTTTAATGTGTTGGTAATCTTTGTAAATTGATACCATTTTGTCGGTCTATACGAATAGTTTGCAAGAACTTGTACATTTAGTTAATCAACCACCAAACCACAGTTAGTGGCTTAGGGTATTCATTCTCTTTAGGATTTTGGTTGTTCTAAGGAAGAATATTCGTTGTTCATTCTCTTTAGGATTTAGATTTCGACCCTTAATTTTGCATGGTTGTTTCTGATTTGCACAATGTGGTGGTGACTATGTTTACTGGCTATTTGTTTGGATATGCTGCATTCAGAGCATTGTTTAACCATAGTCTTGTTATGGTATTTTCAGAGCACCTTTCTAAGTTCATATACCTTTTTAATCCACTTGGGAACTACTAAACACGATCTCCTTTTTGCCAATCAGATATTTCATTTTTGTTCTCTAATCTTTTCTGATTCATCTGATACTACAATAATTGATAGTTCTCTAATTCTTTTCAGAATGCTGCTGGAGGTATCCTTGGTTTTGTTTGTACTATTCTCCTAGAAACACTTCTTTTCATCATCGTGTAAGTTATTAGTAAAGTAATTATGTAATTACTCTTTAGTTGCAGAAGTTGTAACTTATTTTAAGTCAAGTGACTCAAGTCGTTATGCCTTAAGTTTGACTTTCCATTTAGTGTAATTATGTAATTACTCTTTAGTTGCAGAAGTTGTAACTTATTTTAAGTCAAGTGACTCAAGTCGTTATGCCTTAAGTTTGACTTTCCATTTAGTGTATTTTTTGTTGATCCATAACCATAAGTTGGTGATTGGGAAGGGTTGAAAGGTTATGAATTTGTTGTAGTAGTTAAAAAAGAGTTAGAAACCTAATGATTTTCGCCTTTTTCCCTTGATAATTACCAATGTTGTTGTAAATTTTATTGAATTGTCATTCTTAGTTTGAGATGTGAGGCGTCCAACTAGGCCATAAAACAAGGGAACAATGTCAAATTTTTCCCAAGACTACACCCGTGAAAGCAATTATTTGTCTTTTCCAAATATCTGTTTTCAATAAATGAGCTTTCTGAAGAATTGCTGATATGGTGGTGATTTTGCAGATCAAGAAATTCAGAAATGCGTTGGCAAAGCACAGCTCATATCGTTGCAAGCCTGGGACCACTGAAAGGACTCGAGGAGAAAGAACTGCTAGGGCTTGTGGCCAACAAAGAAACTTGGACCCAATTTACCCAAATACAAATGCTTGGATCCCACAAAGCTGCAGCAACCGAGATGATTCATAAGTTTAAACAGAGATATATTGGCACATAGATGACTCTGCTTGGCAGTTCAACAACTTCGAGGTGCCACATGCCGTTGAAAGAGATTGAATCTATTCAAGTGAATCAAAGGCCAAGAAAATGATCAATTGTTGTAATTTGTTGGAATATCTGTTGAAAATTTACGAAATTTCGGATGAATGAAACTGGGACTTTTGGAGGGTCTCCCGAAGCAACAGATACCGGGTTCGTTATATCTGGACGCACCACAATCAATAGACGTATTGATGTGTAGATTCAGTAACTCTCGTAATCCCACCACCTTGATAAATGGCAGCATTATTCTTCCTCTTGATGGTTGATTTCATTTTGGGGGTTAATTCAATACCAGCATTTGTGAAGATCTCCATTTGACTATAAATTGGTGCATCACGTTTTGGAGAAGGCATCAGAAAACTCAAGCACTTACATCATTTTAGCATATTGTTCTTTGAGAGAGAGACACAGGCGGTAGTCAGTTCGCCAAGGCGGTCGACGATGGTGTTTCGACGACTTGCGGTTTAGCCGAGCCAACCCAGGGAGGAAGACGCCGAACAAGATCCTACAACACGCACGGTAGGCGGCGAATCTTTCTTAAGGAGATTATGTTATCACACAGGACTCAGTTTGATATTTTGAAAATGCAGTTGTATCTCGACTATTTCAATCTATTTTTTGTTTCGATTATGTAACTGTTACATTATCAATGTTAATGAAATTGTTCTCTGGAATATTATGTGATTGGCGAGGTTTTTTCCTAACAATATCAAGTTGTAGCATCAAGTTTTAGTTTTGCAAAATCTAACTTCGATTGTAGCCTATGAATGTGGTTTGTGAATGGTGATTTAGAATGAGAAATGCCCGGCGTGGACTTATGCATAACCTCATGTTGTTTCTATTGTTGTTATTGTTGTACTGACTGAGACACGAGGCGTTAGCTAGGACCAAAAAACAGGGGAGACTATGCCGAAATTTTTCCAGAACCAAATATACTAGCATGATTCTAGTATTTATATTGCTAACTGAGTTCAACTAAAAAATTAGTACTATTTTGCTTTTATTCTAAGGCTATCGATAACACATTGAACTGACCAAATCATCCTCCATAAAAAAAAAAATCTCAAAAACTTATCTGATGGAACTATGAATTCAACTTCAACCTTCCAAACTATCAATCCTCCAGTCCAGGGAAAAGGTTAATGTCAAATTGAATAGAATCTCAAGTGACCAAATCTTACTCCAGAAAAAGCTTTTAAAAACTCAATTGACTATTATTCCTTCGGCCACGAAATGATAATGTCAAATCGAATAGAATCTCATGTTCAATAATAATAATATCATGATCTCAACATAAAATATGAGCAAAAAGAATATAGATAGCCAATTTGACATTCTAACATGTCTATGTCCATTTTCATTAATCAAAAAGAATAACCCATCGTCAACAACAACTAAAGCGGCGCAATTTTATGAACAGAAGTATTGTTTTATATCGTGTCCTATGACCTGTGTCCTCGTTTGTTTCTTTAAAAGCTATCCATATCGTGTCCTGTGTCCCCTTTTGTGTCCTTGAAAGACCTAATTGCTTGTTGGTCTGGTAATAACCTTTCATAAGGTAGATGGTTTGGAGATTTCTGTTTCAAATTGACTTTTTTAATGTGACGCATTCTACTTTTGTTCATAAAATTGCACCACTTTTTTACTTTCTTTCTGCTCCTGTAATTACTTGATTGCTTGTTGATTTCATAGTTCCATCAGATAAGATTTTCTAAGTTTTTTTTTATGGAGGATGATTTGGTCAGTTCAAGGTGTTATCAATAGCTTAGAATAAAAACAAAATAGTACAAAGTTTTGAGGTAAATTCAGTAAGCAATATCAATACTAGAAATTTGGTTCTAGAAAAATTTCGGCATAGTCTCCCCTGTTTTTTGGTTTGACGTCTCGCGTCACAGACAGTACAACAATAACAACAATAGAAACAACATGAGGTTATGCATAAGCCCACGCCGGACAATTCCCATTCTAAATCACCATTCACAAGCAACATTCATAGCCAAAATCTATTGCCAAATTATCATTTCACAACGAAAACCATAATACAATAAATTTAAAACTCACGCTGGGTCATTCTTATCACAATTATCAATTACATATGAAATTAGGTTTCACAATACTACAACTTGATATTATGTAGCAGGCCGAGCAAAATGGCTCGGGCCATTCCGAGCGTGATCTAGTATTCCTTTCAACTCCAAGACATCTTTCTTTGGACGTTCGGATCAACAACCATAGCCGAGGGTCCCTCTAATTACTACTTCCTTTAATGCTCCATTCCCTGCACCTGCTCGGGGTGGAGGATACGTTCGTTTGGATAACTGCCGAAGGTCCCACAACATGCTCGGTGCCGAGCGTAGCCTGGCCGACGATCCAGCTCATCCGCATCAGAACAGTAACCATGACAATGATGATGGTCGTGACGTTATCCAAACGGTTATGAGGACAATGATGGTGGCACGTGAAGGTGCCAGCTCATCATGAAAACGGTTGTAAAACCCTAAATGTGATGCAACAGTGACATCAGCCGACGCTTGTTGAGCGTTGGTGCAATCTTGGAGACCAAGCTAAGGGTTCCCTATAAATATTTCATTATGCCTACTTGGAAGAGGTATGCTCAAACAAAACCCTAGCTCCTAATCCCTAACTCCTTCTTGCAAGCAATCTGACTCTTGCACCGGGGGGCCATCCCGGAGTACCTCCGGTGTGGTCTCTTAGTCGTGCTTCGTTTTGCAAGACTGATCAAGGAGACAGGAGCTAACCAAGAACCCACATTCAGAAAGTACGAACCAACCGGAACGGAGCCCCCACATATTACAAAGCTTAGTACATATTGATATTCCAAACTACAACAAATTGATCATTTTCCTTGGCCTTTGATTCACTTGAATAGTTTCAATCTCTGTCACTGCCTTTTCGAGTCTCCACTAGTCTTTGCAAAACTATTGGTCCCATAGTTAGTGTTAATACTTGTTTCGGATCAACCAAGGACTGGGATGTGTTGATACTTTTCCTGATATGCTCCACCATCAAGTGATCCCATATAGTCATTGACTAAAGATGGCTCTCTCCATTGGCCGCGCCATATGAACAAAGGCATTATTGAACTCATCTCATCTTGCCTGTCACTAAATTGAGTAGCAGTTCTAGCCCGTAAATCTTCTAAGCTTTCCCTTTATTTTGCTCTTTCTAGAACTTGAATGTAAAAGTTTTGGCCGTTATAGCTTTTTTTCTATGGTCCATATATATAGGAAGATAAAAATGTTTGAGGAGCTGGTAAAATACTACGTACAAGATGCCGACAATATAGATGGGTACTTGAAAGAGCTTGTACGGCATTATTTGCCTTTTGTTTTGTGCCAAACTCTACAAAAGCAAAGCCTCTATGGTGTTCAATCCTCATTGGCAACCTAATACTCTTAAACTTAAGTTAGCAGCCATATGTAATTAAGCTGCCCTCCCCAATCTTCCAACCATAACTTGAGAATAACAATGAGCAATAAGGATAAAACCATAACCATGTACTCAATTAAACTTAAGAGATGTTTCAATTTATCAAGCACAAACCATTACAACATTATCTTTCATAATACAAACCAAAAGTGCCAAATTATCCAAAAAGTTTACTAGTGCCAAGTATACTTTATGCAGGGGCGGACCCACCATAGGACACGTGGGGTCACTTGCCCACACGCCTTTTTTTTTATTTTTAAATTTCCCGATTTTGTGTGTATATATATTATATATGCTAACATGTGTAAGAAGTTGAAGTTTAGTGCAATGATAAGCAACATGCATTAAGGACTAAGTGGCGTGAGTTCGATTCCCCACCCTCCCTGCACTTCGAAGTTTTTTTTTTAATTTTTTTTCAAAATCCACTAAAACAGTTCAATTCCCCCCGCACTCCGAAGTTTTCTTTTTTTTAATTTTTTTTCAAAATCCATTTTCAAAATCCACTAAATCAGTTCAATTCCCCCCGCACTCCGAAGTTTTCTTTTTTTATTTATTTATTTTCAAAATCCACTAAAACTCTTTCACAACCAAGGTTTCTCCCACTGCCCAACGTCTCCCATCATTTGTGTAGTATTCAATGTGAACTCGCACATTGTATTTGTACATTTTTGGTCCCCGAACTTGTACTTGTAGAGTTAATAATAGAAAAATAGATGATGAATATGTAATAATTTTGTTTTAACACATAGAGTCGAGGTGCGCTTATTTGCCCAAGAAGCTTATTATTAAAATGCATATATACTTTTAAATTATTACATTATCATGAATGCTAAAATTATTTTGGTGTGAATGTGTTTAACTATAACTCACATATTATGGCGTTACAAAGAAAATTGGTGCCCCGCTATGTCAAATTCCTGGGTCTGCCACTGACTTTGTGCACAGTAAAAAATGCTACAAACTAACCATGTACTCAATTAAATTCTATTCGTAACTTTGCTTCTAGCCATCACCCCAAATGTACCAAACATGAACTAGTGCACTTCAAATATAAATTTTTAGCAGTGAAATGTAGATTTCAGCACTAGACAAAGTTCCACCACATAAAAAAAGCACTTACAACTCACAGTTTATCAAATTCAACTTATTGGACATATATAGTCCTGTGCAAAAGTCACCTAATTTCAGTTTCTAGACATAATTTTCTGCATCTATTCCCATAATTCCGCACTAAAGCAGTAGCTCTAGCACTCTAAAAACATCGTTTCAGCACCATATAGCAATTTTCAGCACTTAAAGTATGAGTTTCAGCATATAAACTTCAGTTTTTAGCTTTCAATTATAATTTCCAGCATATACGAGAATAATTTCTACCATCTAAGCACAGAATTCAGCATATTAGTGATAAGCGCGTAAATATTTACATAAGCGCCCTCTAATTTATCTTTGCTAAGTCTTTTTAATATTGTTACTCGGAATTTAATGCTTAATTATTTTGTTGTAGGTATTTGAAGAGTTTGATACAAAAATATGTAAAGTTAAAATATTAAACGGTGTTCGATATTGGGCCGTCGAAATTCAATCAAGTGAAAATGAAGAATTGGCAGAGGATAGATTCAGTGGAAATAAGAATTGGATTTGGACTTTTGTCCACCAAGTGGGCCCAATACTATTTTGACTACATGGTGGGCCACAGACAATGGGCTTATTCGGCTGAGATTTAACAAGAAAAGAAAGAAGGGTTTTTAAAAGATAGGCACGTCACTTATTTAAATAGGACGAAGTGTGGGCGGAGGCGACAACAGAAGTTCAGATTTTATTTTGTAGCAGCTTTTGGCTCGTTCGTTTTTCTTTTCAGAGCTTTTCTTTTGAAGTTTTCAACATTTGTTCAAATATTCAAGTATTTTTCAACTTTTGTTCTAATTAAAGTTATTCGTTTATGCTTGCTTAGTTTAAATCTTTCGCTTATTTTTCCATCTCAAGAAATAGAAGTATGTCTCAAATTAGGATTTCTTTTGTTTCTTATTTAATAATGAGTGAGTAGTCATATAGGTAGGGTCGCGGGTGATTAGCACACCATGGCCGGTTGTTCAGACGGGTTCTTCTCCTATTTTGAAATAAAAAAATGGACAAAAATAATTTTAGATTGGTAAAATATTTTCCGTAGACAAATTTGAGCATTGTCAAAGCCCATGTGAATGGGAAAATGGGGGTCCAAAACTCATTCTCCACTGTGCATGGGTAAACAGCGACCATAGGGATTCGCATCTTGCGGGGTATCTTTTTCAGTCTAAAATCAAACATTTTAAAGAATACCAATTGGAGCAGATGAGTCTGGATCGGTTGCGAGTGCAATAAAACCCTACAACCGTACCTTTCTTTTAATTATTAGAAAAATACAATCAATTTCGGGAGTTTAGTTAATCTCAATTAATCGAGAAGGGGTGGCTACCTAAGAGCCAGTTTAAATCATAACAACCCGAGTTTTAAAGTCAGCACACATCATCGTCTCTGTGAATTCAACTCCGATCTTACCGGATATTGTGCTAGTCGGTCTTAGCCCTACGCTTGGGGCAACCCATTATTTTAGGACTAGAAATTCGTCAAGCAATTAGTTCGACTTTTAGCACTTAAGAAAAACGATTCAGCTTTCCCTAATTAGCTTTCGGCATAGAAGTGCACATGTTAAAGGTGTAAATAACTAATTGCTAACATATACAAGAAATTCCTTCACTTAGAGACCCATTTTCAACACTTAATTGATAACCCAAGCTCTCAAACACACTATTTTTGGAGCTGGTTCTTAAAACTCAATTGTAGAAGCGTAACAATTTTCTTCATCTACTTACCTAATCTCCTAATCAAGCAAAGCTAATATATATCTTACCAATAAAAGATGAAGGAGAATCTAGGAGAAAAAGTATAAGCTTCCTTCTTTCTTTCTTTTTTTTTTTTTTTTTTTGCTTTCACGTTCGAAACTAATGAAAACCCAAATGAGAATTTGGTAAGAGGGTTTTCATGAAGCAGACAAAGAGGTGTCCTTTCCAGCACCCATTCGTATCAAATTAAGGTGACCGACAAAATGGTATCAATTAACAAAGATTACCAACACATCAAACCACTATTCTGGGGTTAACAACTCCAATTTAGGGTTTTTCATATTTTCGAATTAGATTTTTTTTTTGACAGCACAACAATTTAGAATTTTTCAAATTGAAACCCTTTAATTGATGAGGATGAGGAGTAGATAGTGGGAATAATCTATCTATTTGAAACAACAAGGAGAGAGAGATCTTTGTCGTGGACAGTGTCGGGGTGCCAGAAGCCGGTGGTGGTGGTGGTTGCCGGCGATGGGGAGCAGCTGGCGTTGTGGTGGGAGCCCCTCCCTCGCTTCTGTGGTCTGTATTTTGAACGAGAAGGGGAAAAGGGAAAGGGGTTTTGTGTTCGAGACATTATTTTTATTTTTATTTATTTTAACAAATGACGTCGTTTTGAACATGACGTCAGCGGTTGTGTGGGAGTTATTGTGTGAGTAGTATTTTTTAATTTGTTAGGAGTATTTCTTTTGTCATTATGGAAAAAGTCAAACAATACTGTCGTATTCGCTGTTAAACTAGCATTTGTACGAGCAACAAAACTTTAGGTAGAATGAAAAAAGAAAAACATATATTCTTCGCCGATAAAAAAAAAAAGAAGAACATTTATTCCTCTGATAGGGAAAACCCATAACTAAGCATGTGTCATTAGCATTTGAGCCAAATAAATCGCAACTCCAAAAAACAAAACAAAAGAACGTTGAGCTGATCACATATTAAAGCAAGCTCAACAGCTCGGTTCCAATCAGATGCGCTCCATAAACATTGTACACAATGCGCTTAATTTCATCGCCTGTGTAGAACTTAGCTTCCACGTCTATCTCATACTCCAGTCCTGGGTATTCCGAAAGAGAGACCCAAGCAATAGCTGCTGTTTTTCTCAATGGGCAAAGGCAATCAAGATCACTCTTCTTAAGTACCTTGGCAGCCAAATCACCCACGTCAATGCCGTTTGTTAGTTCTATTTCGCAGTAAGTTCTCGGCATACGACGGGCAAAACGCGTACTACTAACGCCAACGAAACAAATTTCTGGATCAGCCAGAAACTCCTTCAGGCACTCTGGTATTGAACCCAAGCGCCTTAATTGAATCAACAGGCAACGAGTTCCGACGCCGAGCTGCAACATTGATGGGTATTTGCAATCCGTAAGGGGGGTGCTGTCAGCATACCTAACCCTGAGTCCTACGGCTTAACCGAGACAAATAAATGCGATTATCAAAGCATTACATTGCGAGAAAAAGGGCCCAGTTGGAATTCCTTGTCTATTTGCTTATTTTCTGTTGAAATCTTCTAGGAATCTTTTCGTCTTGGTAGGTTTTCTTTTGTGTTTTCCTCGAATTTTTTTAATTTTGGGTTTGTTTTCGAAAGAGGTATTGGAAAACTACATTTGACCAAAATTTGAAAAATTCAATAAGTTGGAAATTAGCGAACGGAATATTCTAATATTCTGGAGTAACTTAATTTTGCATGTTATGGCCGGGTTTTTTTTTCCGTCTTTTCTTCAAAACAAATTTCCGATGCCTCGGGAAGACAAACTTGAAAAGACGAAAAGGTAAGAAAAAATATTCAAAAGATAATACCTCATCGAGGGTAAAATGGTCACTTCATTTGATGTACAAAAGATTTTTGGGGAAAAAACTGAAATAGTCCCTGTAGTTAAGTATTTTTGTCAATTTGGTCCCTGTAGTTGCAACTGGCTCGATTTGCACTCTGTACTTTTCATTTTGTTCCAATTTGGTCCAATTACTAACTCTCGTTAGTCCGCCGTTAGTCCTTTAAACAACAAAATCATATGGCTCCCTTTTTTGGGGTTAAAATAGACTCGTTCGGCTAAATAAGCCAACTGACTTATTTTTTTATTCTTATTCAAAAAAATTTCGTATTTGTTAGTTTTTCGTCAATTTTTTTGGGGTTATTGCATCGTCATGACGAGAGGAATCTAAAAAGTAAAATTATGATCGAAATTCAATTTTTTTTGAATAAAGACGAAAAAATTGGCTTATTGGCTAAATTTTGTCTTTATTCAAAAAAATTAGGTTTCGATCGTAATTTTTTATTTTTTAGATTCCTCTTGTTATGATGATGCAATAATTCTCGAAAAAATGACGAAAAACTAACAAATACGAAAAAAAATTGAATAAGGAGAAAAAAATAAGCCAGTTGGCTTATTTGGTTGAATAGGGTTACTCATTCCCCTCTTGTCCTAATATACCTCTGAACCAAAACACAGCTCATTCTTCCATTCTCCATTGATAAAGAGGCACTTGGGAAGAATTTGGTTATAATTTTCTACAAAATGTTGTCATCGAATTCAGCATTTTAATGATCAGCCATGAGGCATCATAACCCCTGATATTGTCTACATGTTCAACTTGTGGACAAATACTGAGATGCCTTATTTTTCTACATAATACTAAAAATGCATATAGAACCATGTCCAAAAGCCACAACATGATATAAATCCAAAAGTCATAACATGATAAATAATCAAGTCCAAAAGTCAAAATATTATATAAACCAGAAAGTCTACACACACATACACTTTGTGCACAGATTGTGCACAGATTTTATTGTGGGGCCCACCACGGGTTCTACACGAATCATCCGAGTCGTTCATTAAATGTAAAACACTTTTTCAAGGGACCCCATGAAAAATAAGCTCAATCCGATACCTATAAGTGCTCGATCCAACCACATAACTTTTCATTAACCGAAAATCTGAATGAAAAGTTAGATGGTTGGATGAAGCACTTATAGGTATTGGATTAAGCCTATTTTTTACAGGGACCTTTGAAAAACTGTTTTACATTTAATGAACGGCTCGGATGATTTGTGTGGGACCCGTGGTGGGCCCTACAAAAAAATCTGTGCACAATCTGTGCACAGACTGCTGTGTGTGTAGCAGCTCTGTATATAAACTCAGTTTCAAATTTACCATGTCATAACCTAATATATAGACATAACAAATCACTCAACTAGGTTACAATAAACCTAACTTAACAGTCCAAGTAGTTATAAAAAATAATGCTCTGTCATTCCATTCATTTTCCTACACTTGGCTCATGCATTGATTCCTGACTAAGAATGTTGAAAAATAAACCTAAACCAGTTTTTTCATCTTTATTCAAAAAAAATTGAATTTCAATAATAATTTTTTACTTTTTAGATTCTTCTCGTCATGACGATGCAATAACCTTCAAAAAATTGACGAAAAACTAACAAATACGAAAAAAAATTGAATAAGGACTAAAAATAAGGAAATTAGCTTATTTAGCCGAACGGATCTGTTTTAACCCCAAAAAAGGGGGCCATATGATTTTGCTATTTAAAGGACTAACGGCGGACTAACGGAAGTTAGCAATTGGACCGAATTGAAACAAAATGGAAAGTACAGAGTGTAAATCGAGCCAATTACAACTACAGGGATCAAATTGACACAAACACATAACTACAAGGACTATTACAGTTTTTTCCCCAAGATTTTTTATCCAAACTACTTGGTATAGAATGTAAATTGGACAAGTACAAAAATAAAAGGGCAAAGTCCACTTTGACCCCTATGGTTATCGCTATGTGCAGATGCTCTCCTCGTGGTTTAAAAATGAGCGCATAACCTATCTGTGGTTTCTAAAAATGAGCAGATAGATCCTTTTCCGTCTATTTTAACGGGAAGTGTTATACACTCGCCTTGCAAGCGTGTGAGGCAGTGAAAATACATGGATTTAGGACCATTTTGCCCTCAAATGTGTACAAAAATCCACTCTCTCTCTTCCTCATAATATTCCCCATTTCTTCTGCCCACCACATGTTTTCACCATTTTTTCCGGCGAACTTTTAGGCTTTGTTTGGAACCTATGGAAAGTAAAAGAAAAGAAAGGAAAATAAAAAAATTTCCTTAGCAGTTGTTTGGTTCCTATCTAAGGAAAAGGAAAAGAAAATACGAAGGAAAAGAAAGAAAAGCTCTGGAGCATACAAGGAAAAGAAAATACAAAGGAAAAGCAACTAACTTTTGCTAATTTTCTTTTCTTCCCATTTTCCTCTTGAAGCCAAACAAGAGAAAACCATTTTCTTCATAGTTTCTTTTCATTTTCATTTTACAATCAAACAAGAGAAAAAAAAAATTCATTTTCTTCCCATTTTCTCCCTTTTTTATTTTCCTTTCCTTTCCTTTCCACAAGTTCCAAACAGAGCCTTAGCATCATTACAATTCCAAATGATACCCAACGGCCACCTAGTCAGAACCTCAACTTACCATGGCGGACTCGCCGGAATCGGTTGCCAACGAGGTGGAGACCCATCTTTTCTTCTTTTTCAATTTCTTCTGGTCTTTTTAGTGGGTTTGACGTCGCCAGAATCGGTACAGACCTCGCCTCAACTCGACTCCGTCTCGGATCCCGCCCTCCCAACGCCGACCCACCAGTGCCATCAACTACAGATTCCCCCATCCCCAGATTCCCCACGGCCACGGTGGTGATTCCCATCCCCGGATTACAAATACAGCCTTGCATTACCCATCCCCAGATTCCCCCACGGTGTCCTCAACCTATCTCTCTCTCTCTGTTCAATTTTTTGAAAGGCAAAACCCAATTTTTTTGGAAGGCAAAACTGTGTGTGTATAGTTATATATATATACAAGGGCATATTAGACATTTCATCCTTTTCCGTTAACGGCGTAAGCCTTGAACTCCCTTTTAGAAACCACGGGTAGGTTATGTGCTCACTTTTAAATCATGGGGGGGGGGGGGGGGGGGGGGGGGGTTTCTGCACATGGGGATAATCACAGGGGGTCAAAGTGGACTTTGTCCAAAATAATACCTACAAGATTGAAAAAGATTCGCAAAAGATTCCTACAAAAATAAAACCTACAAGAATGAAATGGAGGTTTGAGGTTTCCGGGAAAAAAAAGAAGAGGGGAAATGGAGGGGAGAAGAACATTAGTGGCTTAAGAAATTTTTGCATGGCATGTTAACCACAAAAGAAGAAGGGGTCGAGTGTCATGTAGGTGTTTAGGATATGGTATAGATAGCTTTGACGTCATATTCCATTATTGCTGTACAAGCTCACATAAGGTAGAGAGAGGGGGCAACTCTTTGAATATATACTAAATTTGAACCCGATGAAATTTGGCCGAGTAGGCATGAGAAAGCTAATAAGTGCTGAACACTCCAAACCTTGTAGACTCTGGAGGGTTTATTCGGTTGTTACTTCATGGCCGTAATTAATCAATCACTTAATTCGTATCTCTAGCTACCCACGGAAAGAACAACCCAATAAGTAGTAATTAATATGGGGGAAAATGACGGCCAATGATGTGTTTTGATAATTAATACCCTTCAAGGACATTTTCAGACTTACAAATGTTCTTAGCTTGTCTTTGGCGGGTATTAATTATCAAAACACGTCCTGAGCCGTCATTTTTCTCTTAATATGGATTAGAAAGAGAATTTTCACGTGGTTGCATCCCTTAGGGGATGTGGTACAGGTGAATAAAAACAGTTGGGCGGTTGGCTGGGAAATGAAAGGTCTCCAACAGAAATGGAGGCGCCTGTATGATGCCTCTATGCAGTGTGGACAAGCCTCCTTGTACGCCCAGTGTTCATCAGCCCATTACAGTCCAGTTTCGGGCCGTTGTTAGCCGTTCCGTGCCCGTGGTTGGCCCCCCGATGGTGATCCGATACTCTTCCTTCAACACATGTGTGCAGGGCCGGTCTTGGGGTAAGCCGTCCCACAAGTTTGTCGGTTTGGGCAACTCCCGGATTAGGACAACCCAAAAAATAAAAATTCCATATAGATATAAATACGTATATATTTTTATTTGAACGCAAACACAACATGAATGATTGTGTCGGTTTGTTGGTTAGTTGGGCATACTTAAGTTCCCTCATATCATATATTTAGGTGCGCGTTCAATTCCTGTGCCAAACACTTCTCTCTCTCTCTCTCTCTCTCTCTCTCTCTCTCTCTCCTCTTTTCATCGACTGCAATGCACCCACTTTTCGCTCATTTGTCCAGAAGTGAAAGGGCATTTATTGTTGGTGTCCATTTTTTATTTTTGGAGATACTTCTTCGACATCAACAATTAGGGTGTGTTCCACTTTCTAAAATATGTATTTATTTTTTGAATTAAAGGTGATGTATTGTTAGAGAATAGTCTGTCTCGTAAAACAGAAAATAAGAACCTTAACGGCATGGCAAACTCCTCCAAAAAAAGAAAAAACAACTACTCGCATTCGCATTCGCATTCGCATTCGCATTCGCATTCGCATTCGCATAGTGATGTATGCAAATTTGAAAATGTATATAATGTATACACAGAACTCACCAATTTAAAAAACTTCAATAAAAAAATTAACCATTTTTTAAGTCAAGTTTGTATTTTTTCAAGTTGGTCCATAATATTTCTTTTTTCAATTTATCATTAAATATAGAACAATGATCAAAATAAAAAATGAAAGATAAAATAAATAGAAATCCATCAATTTTTTTTGAATCGAACCATGCTAAATCATAAAGCACTATAACCCAAATTTCACTTTAATTTTAATTTTTTGATAGAATTCAAACTAAAAGCACATTATGACCTTAATTTTTTTGCCTTGTATTTTTTATGACTTAATAATTAGCAGGCAATCAAGCTTGAGGTTGGGCTTAGGCAACCCAAACGTCGGGGCCGGCACTGACTTTATACATAATATAATGATCTCTCCTACCGATTGAAAAAAAAAAAAAACTGAAAAGAAGCATATATGTCTTATAATTTACGTACATATTTGCTACTCTATAACACTCGATGGATAAATTTCATTGCGCTGTCATAACACCCATTACTAATTTTACTTCGTACTATCCAACAATGATTAGATAAACTGTAAGCTTGGGATGTATTAGTAAGCCAATGAGAAAATTTTGAATAAAAAAAAAATTCATCTGAATATTAAGCGAAAACAGTCTTTAATTTCTTCAACTAAAAAACCCTTAAGCTTGAGTCTACTGTCATGGGCTCAAAAACATCATCAGGTTAGCTGCGGGACAATTTTTTGTAGATCCGCTAATTTCCTAGTAAGATAAGTACTTTCTTTCCTAATTTTTCGGTTGGAGAAATGGAAGTGAGAGTATGTATCCCGTCGCCTACGTCAGAGATTATTGCTCCGTCACACCATATCACTATTTGTAGGGGAGGATTCCGCCGTCCACCTCACTTATATCGGGATCAAATTAAATTAAGATCCTGCAACGTGTAGGTGATATTAACGATATGTGAGACTTGAGCATTGTCGAACCAAATTGTAGTTTTCAAAAGGAAAATGATTTTAATACTATTATTTTATCAATTGGCATTCTCTTTCCCGTATTTATTCATGCGAAAGTATCAATTTGCTATTCAGATGAATAAAATGACTCAAGGAGTAAGAAAAAATAAAAAAAATGTCAATTAATAAAAGAAGAGTGTGAAAGTAATTTCCCTCTTCAAAACCCGACATTGGGCAGAACTATCTTTTCTCGATCCAATTCATTCGAAATAATATTCACCCAAATTTGAAAGTTAAAAAAAGTGGAAGGAGTCGTCTTTTTAGGCCAGCTTTGTCTTCTTTCTATGGTCGTTGATCAACACCACCCAATTTAGACCTTTGACCAACTCTCCCTTTGACAAGTTCCACTTTCAAGTTTCAACTTTCAACTTTCAACTAAACTTATTACTCCAATTAAAACAGTCCTAAAAAAGAATACAATTCCGAGAGTGACCACAAACTTGTCTTTCACTGAGTTCAGAAAAATATCTGAAAATTTCCGAGATTGAATACAAAGTACCGTAATTAGTACTTGCCGAGCAGTTTTCTGAAGAGCGGGACAGAGTGATCGATTCGGTCATTTATCTCGATACGGACTGCTCGGATCGAATCTAAGCGCATACAAATATGAACCGTCCATTATTCGGTTAAGATCCGAGACGTTGACTTCCGAGATGAACGGCCGAATCGGCCACTCTGCACCCGCTCTACAGAAAAATGCTCGGCATCATCTTCCGATCCATTCCCCTAAATTACAGACAACTAAAAGGAAATTATTTTCTTGGAGAAGCTAAATATTCCTTGTGAATGAAGGAGGGCCAAAATCGTCAAAAATAAGGTGGATTGTCCTGGATTAAACTTCCCCAGCTCAGGACCCGCCCATAAATTATGCCCCCTTAGCCGGATTAGAGGAGAGAAATAATCAGGGAGATAATTAAGCTATGGAGGGGGAAGAAATGGTTGCCAAAAGAGGTGAAAACTGTCAATCAACTCCTTATCCCGGCGGATAAGTTATGGAGGACAACTATGGCTGCATCCAATCGGGCCCTTAAGGGAAAATCTTTGGTCAAACTGATCAAGGGCGAATATACGAAGTGGCATGGATGGAAATTTCAATCACTCACCTTCCATAGGAAACAGAAAGAGAAGAAAACGAAGTAACAAAATTCAGAGAAAGAAAATATATACTCCACTGTGCCTTGTAATGAAATACTCAGCTAATGTTTCTTGTAAATTTTGATAGCCCTGAATATATATATATACATACATACCTTGATCAAACAGAGAGAGATGTCCATCAACTTCTGGAAAAAAAAAAAAAAAAAAAGAAGAAGGGGGGGAGGCAAATCATACCTCGAAAAACCCATCTTTTACTAACATCACAAAGGCGTAATCTTTGTACAAAAATGGCTAAGAAAACCAAGGAAGATTTTCCTACCTCCTACTGAGAAAATTTTCACACCCCCCAAACACCCCAAATCCTCTCTCCAATGAAGCTCACGAGCTTCCTCACCGCACCCTTTTCACCACCCACCTCACAATCCTCTCCGCTGACCACCTCCACATCCGCTATGCCACTCGCTTCCACCGACCCCAACTCGCCTGAGTTACCCGAGTCGCACTTCGACTTATCCCCCGTCTCGACAACTCGCTTTCTTCTCTCCTTCTTCCCTTTCGTCTTCTTCTTTTTATCCAACAACCCATCTTCATACTCGTCCAATATCTGGTGTATAACTTGACGGTTCGGTGACGCGTCCCATTTCACCCAGTAGCTCATGTAACACCTGAAACAGTTGCAGTGGAACTCTGGAGAATGGTCTCCGCCGCCGGCTACGGCGGGGGTGTTGTGGTGGCCGGAAAAGCTGGTGGAGGAGCCGGAGCAGGAGATGAGGTAGGCCAAGACTTCTTGGTCCTCCGGGGAGAGAGCGGCGGCGAGGGTCAGGATTGTTGCCGGGAGGAAAGACAATCGGTGGTCGGCGGCGGCTGGTGGTGGAGATGGGTGGACTTTGCCTTTGCTGTTTAAGAGCTTTTTCATGGCTAGAGTGAAAGAAAGATGGAGGGATTGTTTTCTCTCAAGTTTTCTTGGAGATGATTTTTTAGTGGTGGTTTGGTAAGAAGAGGGGTTTTAAATGGGTACCAAAATGTGGTCGGAGTACTTTTTTTTTTTTTTTTCCTTCTTTTTTTAGTAATTTATAGGAAGTGAAGAAGAGAAATCATTTTCATTGCTCACGCGCTTCGAGTCGTGGACCAAATTTTTTAGGATAAATTACCACAACCACCCCCAGTTTCTGTAAATTACAAATTGCCCCTCATATTTGGGAAACTATGAAATGCCCCATGTGTCGTAAGAAATTACTCCATTGTCATGATGTAGCCGTCAGGAAAATCGATGGAATATGTTTGACATCATCAAATCCTAATTACAATGGACCAACTTATCTTTTTTTAGCATGTGAAATGATGCTTTCATATACCTTTGCAGCCTTTACAGTGTGGTCCACTGTAATTAGGATTTGATGATTTCAGACATATTCCGTGGAATTTTCTAGCCGCTTTATCACGACGAGATCGAAGGAGTAATTTGACAAGGGGTATTTCATAATTTTTTAAACGTGAGGGGGCAATTGACCTAATTTTTTATGGAATTTGCTCCTCTCTAGTTTGGAGGAAAACCTGGTCATTCAATTTTGACATTTCTGAATTTATTTGATAATCCACTTTATTAAGATGAACTATTGATTTTATAAAGTTCGCCGAGAAATATAATCATAATATTACACATCATGTTGATCGGAAAACGATCAAACTTTACACCACATTTACGATGAAAAAACAAACACTCATTGGTTTGGAACAAATTTATTTGAATATATATATGATCGAATAATTTATTATTGATATTGATCAAGATACTTCGTGGGCTTAATTATCTTCAAAACGAGAGTAAGGGCTTGTTTGTCTAAATAAGCCATTGGCTTTCCCGCCAAAAATAAGTCAAACAAACCCACATAAAAATAAAAATAAGCCAATAAGCCACTTTTTTAGTCTTTATTCAAAAAATATTGGATTTCGATCAAAATTTTATACTTTTTAAATTCCTCTCGTTATCAAGATGCAATAATCCCCAAAAAAATGAGGATAAGCCAAGTGATACAAAAAAATATTTGAATAAAGACAAAAAATAAGCCACTTTGACTTATTTGTCCGAACACCCTCTAAATGAATGACTACTTGTAAAGTAAAGTAAAGCCCAAAATAAACTCTAGAAATCTAAAACTGAATAGGTCCATTTCGTTTAAAAATTGGTAAATCCGAACGAAAACAGAAATTCAATTTCTAACCTCCCCCCCTTAAAGTTTCAATATAGTTGATATTTTCGGAATACTTAGAATTATTGTTTTGACCGTATTCATACGAATTTGAACTAACCCTCCATATTCTTTTTCTTTTTACAACTATGCTATTATCACACAAACTCTTTCACATTAAATATGGGGCCCAAACAACTCTCTCACATCAAACATGAGTGGGCCCGATGTTTGATGTTAAAGAGTTGTGTGTTTGATGTGAGAGAGTTGTGTGAGCCCCATGTTTAATGTGAGAGAATTTGTGTGTATTAAAAAGAAGAGATTATATATATGGTTGAAAGGGGACCGCGCGGCATAATCAATTCCCAAAATCATACTAGTATCTAATTGGTCGGACTGCTAATTAATGAAGATGTATGCAATTACCTAATCACGAGTGATATCGCTTGACTAATGACTGTCACATCTTTTGAATAGTATATATTTAATAAATATCGGGTATTTCGTGTGATAGTTATTAATCAGCGATTACATATATAATTCATCAATTAATAGTTGAATTTTTATCAACGAGGCTCGATTAGCTGGCCAATGTCCTTGCACCCCAGCAAGAGGTCAAGCTAGGGTTCCATTCTTTCTTCCTCTCTGCATGTCCGATCATAATTTTTAGTGATCAACGATAACATATACTAATAAAAATGACGGTGCTCCACCTAATGATGAGATCAGTGAGGACGCACATGGTTTTTTTTTTTTAATTACATGACATAATCCCTTAGGCTAAGATTTAGTTTGGCCACCTCAGTCTCCCTAGGAAATGACAAACGTACCCACCTCAGTCTCCAGCAGATTTATTTTATTTTATCCTACTTCACTAATTAAGTAGGATCTAATAATCTATGACTGAATATCTAATTAGTCGGCCGGACAAAGGTGATCACACAACACAGTAAATTGACATGAGGCCGGAAGTCAACCCTGGCCAGACCAAAGATTTTTGCCGTTTAAAAAAAAAAGATGGATTTCCTAAAAAAAAAAAATAAAAGAAAAAGAAAAAAAGGAATTAATTTATACATGATAGAACTTCAAATTTTATAAGATGCTGGCTTGGTTCATATTCTGAAACTTGGTTCATGTCCTGGGTTTTTCCTATCGTCTAAATGAGCTAAACGGGTTTAAAACCTTTAAAAATACGGATTTCAAGACATGTCATTTTCCTCACTTTATACTAACTATAAAAATCCATTTAGCGAAAATAACTTGTCTAAAGCGCTTTCTTTCTCTCTTTCCCCGCCTTCACGGCTACTTTGCCAGCGAGGATTCCAATCCTGTTCAGTTGGTTATTTTGACTTGGACAGGGAGGTTCGACAGCGACTTCAATGGCCAATTTGATTTGGGTTTTGTTTGGGATAAAAATCTAAACTAATTTGGCTTTTGTGCCTTCACAGCTACTTCACCGGTGACGATTAATTGGGTTAGTTTGACTTCGACAGGGAGGTTCGACGGCTGCTTCGGCAAGTGGATTTGATTTGGGTTTTTGCTTGGGAATTAAAAATTGTCAGTCAGAAAATTGAAATGCAGTTTTTTCATGCATGCATAGACATTGTTTCTTCAAGGTAGGGTTGGCAATGGGGCGGGTAGGGGGTGGATACCACTATCCCCGTCCCCGAATCCAAATCCATCTCCATCCCCTCCCCGATCCCCACCGGAGAATTATTTTTACCCTCCATCCCCTCCCCAAACGGGAAACGGTGATTCCCGTGGAGAATCGGGGATCCAACTGGAACCACAGGAAAAATCGGTATTCTTAATCCGGTATCTCTTCTGCAACAAGACGCCAAGAACAAACAACACACGCAGAGCTCTTTAAAGCTTCGTTTCTTAGTCTCTCAACACGATGCTATTTCATGAGTTTCCGACGTGAACAATATTTATCAGACGCGAACAATATTTATCTGACTAGAACTATCGATTTGAACTCTTCTTTCTACTAATCTTCTATCCGTGGTAAATGAATTCAATTACTTCTATGTTAATTGACAGTGAAATTTAGTTTTTTTATTTCTTCCTCACTTATGTATATATAGTACTCCTATATAATTTTCATTTATCTATATAACTTATTTATTATATATATATACACACACACACAATGGGGCGGGACGGGGCGGGGATGGGGCGGGGCGGGGCTCATACCCATTCCCTACCCGTTCCCCAATTTTTAAAAAAAATTATCCCCATCCCCTACCCGATTCCTGAAAAATCCTCGAATCCCCAACCTATTTGGGGTGGGGAATGGGGCGGGGCGGGGCGGGGCGGCCGGGATTGCCATCCCTACTTCAAGGGGCTGGAAATGGAGTAATCAAACCAAAATATATACTGCAATATATAGGAAGTTTATTCGATCAAAATACAGGCGATCGATCAGGTAATCAATCAACCCTTATTTAGTACTATACAAAAGGGCCTATTCATAAATAAATAAAACTCCGCCATCCACCGTACGTAGAAAAACACCCCCAGTACTCCTCTGACAGAATACGTAGAAAAACACCCCCAGTACTCCTCTGACAGAATCATGAATTAAAGAAATTTGTACAAAGCAGTCGTAACCATATGTTGAGCAATTATATGGTTTGTTTTCTCAGTGGGGTGAAAGGCGTCCCAAAACACGAACTTGTTTGCATCCTTGCAAGTTAATGGATTGAACCGGTCACACGCATAGCCCATCTCAAACGTTCCGGTGGCGCAACATGCCATTGCTGCTTCAGAAAATTCTGCAAACCAATATTTATGGACAGTAGGATCAAATATTTAAAAAAACTACACATTTGCTAGTTATTACGTCCTATTTTTTGCAATGAAAAAACACAGATATATATATATCACAGTTTTCGTGGAATATTGGGATGATTAACTAATATCTATCTATTTACTAGTTAATAAAACAGTAGAGATCGATTTACAACATGCATGTGAGGTGATAGTTTAAAATTTAGTAATTTTCAAGGTTACGTCCATTGCTGCGATTGATGATTCAGATTTGTTCAAATACTCTAACTGGTAACAGTTACATATTTGAGCAAATCCATACCATTACTTATTCTAATGCATGATCCAAATTTGGACAACCCTGCCTAGTCCAAACTTGGACCGGAGAGAATTCGAATCCTTTCCAGACTTCATTTAGGCCTTGTTCCACAAAGTTTTTTGGGAATTTTTCTTGTTTTGTCCTTATTTAATTTTCTTACTGTTAATTTTGTGCCTAACTTTTGTGGATTAGATAAGTAAAAAATTATGACTTTTATCCAAATATTTTTGAAAATATCCAAGATAAAGCCCAAAAAAAACCCAACTTTTGGTGTTTTTTTCTTAAATATTTTCAAAAATATTTGGGTAAATATTAAGTATTTTTACTTTCCGATTCCTCTTTTCAATTTTTGCGTGTCAGTCCTCTTTTCGATTTTTGCTTGTCAGTCCATCAAAAATCGAGTATTTTGGCAACATAACCTCAAAATTAATCAAAATTCAAAATAAGCCCAAACTTACCATATAAAGAAGGTCTCCGGACTATTTGCATTAAAATGTAATACGGATTTGAGAAAACCAGCGTAATCCCCGGTAACTCCTTATTCAGCTCCCCTACCAAACCCTTCAGCTTACCATTAAACTGCATGGCCACAACATTATAACTCTCCAGACACTTATTTCCATCCCGAAAATTCACCGTCCTCTCCAGCGGCAAACACCCCATGGGAGGAACCCCGCCGAGGGAAATCTTCCTGGCTCCCAAATCGAACAGGGCCTTGACGAAACCCCTGGCGATTCCGACGAGGAAAACCTGGTACTGCTCTATGGTGTACTGGGATCGCCTGTCGCGGAGGGTGTAGTAGTTTTCTAGGAAGTCATTCGTTCCTAGGCTTATGATGTAGACTGCCCCGGTTAAGGTTTCTTTGGCCTTTTGGTCACCGAGGTAGGTTCGCAGTTTGGTTTGGTATTCCTTGTAGTATTCCAGTTCCTTCCACATTGGTATCACGGACTGCAAGAAATAGTGAAAAACCATCAAATTTGGAATCATTTGTGCTTAAAGATTGGCAACAATTTTAAGGCTCTGTTCCGCAAAAGGAAATAAATATTTATTTTTTGAATTAAAAATGATATATTATGAGAGAATAATCTGTCTCGTAAAACAATAAATAATAAATAATAAAAATCTTTAAAGTTATATGGGTATTTTTTTGGTCCCTTCATTCTTTCTACAGTAGTGTTCGCCGCGCCTTAGTGTTGCACCTTTGATTTCTTAGTGTTGTGACAATTTGCTCGACACTAATTTTCCCTTTGGCTTATGATTAGAAAGAAGTGTCGACCTAAAATTTTGACTTTTGAGATGCTAAAGCCTAAAGCTATATCTCAGAGCCACCAGGGACGGAACCAAGATTTTGTAAACACGGGGGCCGACCTATGAACAAGATTTTGAAATTGAAAGGTTCGGGAATCTAATAGTTTGTTTGGTTTAGATTTTGAGGGGGATTTTTTTAGATAGTAAGTAAAGAGAGATAGAAAAAAAAATGAGATCAATAATTGAAGGAAAAACTTAAGAAAGACCGTGCATAGAGAGAGAAATTAGGTTTTGAGACAAAAAACGAACACATTTTATGTCTAAATAACACTCTATACAAAATATAATACTTAGATATTCTCAACAAACAAAAATAAATAATATTAATATTTAAAAAAAAAAAAAAAACTCAAGACCGCGTGGGGGCCTTGGCCCCCATATGCACACACCTCTCTTCGTCTCTGAGAGCCACAATATGATACTAAACTACTTAGTGGTTGGTTGTTTCGACCTTTTTGTTCGGTTTTGGTTTTCGGAACCACACCTCTCTCCCAGCACGGCTCGGTCCCCTCATAAATACATGTTCTCTTCAGTTATTACTCACATTTCTCTATCTATCTCTCAATGTATTTTTCTATTTGGTGGATGTTGTTTTCTCAAAGTTTTTCCTTCCTAAGAAGAACTGAAAATGTCAAATATCTGCTGACAAAGACACTAGCAAATTGCACATACAGCATAAGTAGAAAAGATATTCCTAAATTTGTACATGAAGTCCATTCAATAGAGTACTTACTAGCACATCAGAAGTAGCATTGTCATAGCCGGTTCCAGCAGAGGCAAATGTCACTCCAACAGCAAAATCAGATATTCTGTACGTTGGATCCAAGTAAGCCGGCACGGTTGGCCTGAGACCAAATGCCTCAGATAAAAAATCAGTAGGAACTCGGCCGTTGGAAAATCGACCAGTTGGGCGGCCCCCAACGTAGTCGCGACCATAAGGCTCGAAATTGCTCCTGGCAATCGTCGGGATCTGGTTGTTATTCCCGGCGTCAACGGACGAGTCTCCAAAGACTATAATTGCCGGGACTTTTCCATCGCATTTGAGAACTAGGATTAGAAATTGCGTCAAAAGAAGCCATGGGATGGGCATAAATGCCATTGTGATGGGAGAAAAACTGGTTATGAGGTAGTACTGGAAGGACTTTGGGCTGAATAAATAACGGTGAGGGAGAACAAATGTGAATTTAAATCAGTTGTGGAAATTTCAATAAGTTTGTTGGGGAGTTTCATTTAATTCTTTGGAACGATGGGGACATGCAACTGTGAAACAGTGAAAGTAAGCCAAAAAGTCTCTGGTTTTTAAGGAACAAAAACAGAAATATTGCCCATGAATGTCTGCCGCCTGGGATATAATTGTCAAACAATTTTGCTTTTTTTTTTTTTTTAAATTTTAATAACCGGATGTCTAGACTAGTTTGGGCGGACCTCGCCTAATTCGGAGGCCCTGAAGTTAAAAATTGGGTAAACTCTCCGGTCGCCCCGAGGTTTGAAATGTTTAGTTTTTATGGAATTCGAACATACAATCTCATGGAGGAGAAACACTTATGTGATTTCTCATGCTCACTCGGCCAACCCCGTTGGGGTTAATTCTGCTATTTGCAAGACCAAAATTTTGCAGCCCATGAACCATACGCCCCTCACAACAGTGTGAACCCTATGTTTACAATTTGGTGGCGTCCACCCCAATTCTGAATTTGTGAGGGGCCAACTTCATGTGGGACAAATGTTGATTATTAATTTTTGAACACTTAAATGTTGATTATTACGTAAATAAAAAATGCTACAGCTACTATGTCTGTGGATTACTTTTTTTTTTTCTTTTCATAACTCATGTTCGGGCCAATTTACGCCGATCTCGACTAATTTTGGAGGTCCAATCCTATCGTCCACTTGCAGGAAGCCCAATTAAAGCCGGACAACCAATTGCTGCATATGGACTGACCTCAAAGGAATTAATAGCACCTGGGAGATTTCGAATCTAAAATCTTAAAGACTTAAAAGAGGAAGCGAATTCTTAAGTCTCAAGTCTCGAGTCTCGACCACCATGTCAACCCGGATTGTCTGTGTGGATTTCTTTGTCCATGTACAAAGACAAATCTACGTAACGTGTGTTGAAGGAGATCATATAGGAATGAAGAACTAAAAAACTAATAGGAACCAAGTGAATGATAAGATTCAGAAAGAAATTGAAGCCAGAGAGAGGGAGCGACTCTTTGAATGTATACTAAATTTGAACCCGATGAAGTTTGGCCGAGTGAGTATGAGAAAACTAATAAGTGTTGAACACTCCTAACCTTGTATCATCTGGAGGGTTTGCCCGGTCGCTACTTCACGCCGCAATTAATCAATCACTTAATTTGTATCTCTAGCTACCCACCAAAAGAACAACCAAATAAAAAGTAATTAATATTGATTAGAAAGAGAATTTTCACGTGGTTGCATAGGTTAGGGGATGTGGTACAGGTGAATAAAAACAGTTGGGTGGTTGGCTGGGAAATGAAAGCTCTCCAACAGAAATGGAGGCGCCTGTATGATGCCTCTTTGCAGTGTGGACAAGCCTCCTTGTACGCCCAGTGTTCATCTGCCCATTACGGTCCTTGCAGTGTGGTGTGGGGTTAATGGATTCACAATAGAACAAATCAAAGCTACTTTTCATAGCTTTTACCATATATACGTACTTTTGAGGATGCTATGAATTCTGATGCCTTTGTAGCTTTTATTGGAATAACATTATGAAACATGAGAGAGCGAATAACCGACTACTTTAATAGTAGCGTTAAATCGGACTCTATCGCGCTAAAAAGTGTAAGCTGAAAAATTACAAAAAAAAAAAAAGGAAAAAAAATATAGTAAAGTACTCCACTCGAGCTCAAAGCATCTCTGTGAGTAAGAAGGAACTGTCCGGGAGGAAACGTAGAGCTAATAACACAACATACACTGTTGGGCCCATTTCTTGATGGTTTGGACTTCTGAAGCAATTGCTAACTTAGCATTTCTCACTCTGGACGCAAGCTGTTGCCTTTTACCGAGTATCTACTAGCGAGAAAAAGGAGGCAAGAAATGTGACTACGTGTATCGTACTCGTTCAATTCATCGCCTTTCCTTTACAATTATGATTCTATGTGTTGGAGAAAATATATGACATAGGAATTTTCTAGTAGAATAATAATTCTGAATAATATTCAGCGATCAAATTCAGTAATATAAATAAATAGAGAAAAGAATAGAAAAGCCTATAGGGTGGTCGACGCATGTGGTAGCGCTCTCCTAAGGAACAATGTACTCCCTCTTATACAGGGTTGAATGGTACTGTTTCCCTAAGATACATCGACTTTCAAGTTCTCTTCTGTGCAGTAAATTGAACTCACGAACCATATAGTTTCCCGACACTCGAAATCCAAATAAATATAATCTATATCAGAAAAGGATGGCTGAATGTATTTAATCGGAACAAAAGCAGTACGTAGGAAATATGTGATAACCACTTTGTATGTTTTTAAGGCTGGGTAGAGAAGGAGATATTGATATGAGTTTTTTACTTGTGTGTTTCAGCCACAAAAAGGGATTAGATTTATATGCAGTTTAAGCAAACAACTTCTCTGATATCTATATAATATAATATTTTGGACCCTAGAATCGGTACACATTTTTTCAACGGCTGAGATTACAGTGTAGAAAACCGAGGGATAAATTTGGAAAAAAAAAATTACTACGAAAAGGCCACAATTTCGTCTAAGATTGGTTTCCTGTGATTTTGAGAATTAATGTTACCACATTTACCAAATATTTGGAATGGTATATAGATTGTGTGTATTTGGAATAGTATATTAGGAAAGTATACCCGAAATCACAGGAGGATTGAATGGTTTATTTAGAATCAGTCCAATCAGCTAGCCGAAAATTAGGGTGGTTTTCAAACTTTTTTTTTTAAATCAGTAAATTAAAAGATCAAATGTTTGTTTATTATTAGATTTTATTCTTCATACTATCTTATACTTTTTATAATACTGTACATTCTCAGCCGAAAATTTGGAATCTTTGCTACTTCAAAGCTTTCAATTTTGATTATACCTTCTATTTAGAAGACCCACGTTTTTTACGGTCTGTTTGTCACAAGCATACATTTTCCACGAACGATCATTACTGATAGTGAGGTAAGTTTTTTTTTTTTGATCCGCGTGAGGTAAGTTCGATTACTTGAACGTTGCAATGGATTCAAACATCGAAGGATTTTTTTCAGTTCTCATGCAAGTTCGATTTTTTTTTCTTGAACAATTTTTACTCATATTGGGTTTCTTTTGCCGAAAATTGGGAGATTCTTAAATGATTTTTTTCAGTTCTCTTGCAACTTCGATTTTTTTCGCGAACTATTTTTACTCATATTAGGTTTCTTTTGCCGAAAATTGGAAGAAAAAATGTGAGTGTGAGAGATTAGTTTTTTTTTCCTTACAACATTGGGTCTTTTTTTTGTCACACCCGTGCCTAACTCTCTCTCTCTCTCTCTCTGGATGGTTCCCTTTGATTTCGGGAATTAATGTATATCCAATTATGTAAACAACTTCCCGTGCCTGAAGGCACGGCTTGAACAATTTATTTCCAAAGGTACTAATAAGTTGATTGGTCAGAAAATTAATCTCACACTGGACGCAAACTTCAAATTTTACCGTCAACCTATGTACCATGAACATTGTGCCTCTGTGGTAACCTTCGTGTTAAAAGTTAATTGGTCAGAAGAATGTTTGCACATTTCCAAAGGTACTAATAAGTTGTCCTTCTCCTTCCATTGTCATACCTAGATTCTAGATAAATTGGTTTATAAATTGTGATAAATCTTATAATTCTCGATATTCTTTATGCAGGAATGTCGAGGACTGGCAAAGAACCAATGAGATCGTTGTGAAAACATCGTTGTTAAAGCATTGGATTTTTAGCTTTATTGGATTTTTAGTACGTGTGTTGCGTGATTTATGAATTTCCAACAAATATTACCTGTGCTTTGCTTATTTTACTTATATAAATTTACTTTGCTTTTGTCCATTTTGTTATGAAACAATATTTTAAGTTGTGCAGATTGAGTCAAAAATATTGAAACATAATTTTAATCATTAACTTTCTTCTTACTTTTGGGTATACTCTATTAATTGGACATTGGTCTCTAGATTTTCTAAAACTTTAATAGGGAGTTGTCGTGTTTGATTTGTATTATAGATGTAAACCAATGGTTTCCTATTTCATGAATGATGATTTCTACTTTCTTTTTTTTGAAACTTTAATTTGGAGTTGTCGATTTTGTTGGTATTTCATCTCCAAAACAAAGGTTTCCTACTCTGTTAAGTTAGTTTTCATCAATTAACAATTGAGATTTGCTGATTGTTATTTCCTGTCTTATTATTGAGCTTACATACTGAAGAATAAGCATATCAGCAAATCTGTTAAGTTAGTTTTCATCAATTTACAAGAGTGCTTTTACTGTGCAATGGGCATAGGTGTCTTCCGAACTTGAACCTACGCTTAATGTTAATAAATTTCAGTTTGAAGAACCGTAGTGAACAAAGTCTTCAACTAGGTCCTTGAAATCAAACTTACGCCTGCCACACACACAATTACGGGAAACAATTATGGTTCTGGAACGGTTTGGAGCAATTGACGGTCATGCGCACATATCTTGTTTCATGAGTGTCTTTAGAGAGTAGCCTAATTTCTCACAGCCACACTCATATAGATGTATCCTCCAAGGGTGATTTGTGACCAACACCCTGTAAAAATCCTACATTGGACACATTCAGAGCTTAAGCTAAGCTCTTCCTATCGTCACATAACATGAGCACTATCACCATAGGAATAGGACCAGGGATTTTCCCTCTAATATTTTTAGTGCTCCTCTTAGTCACCATTCAGCTTTATTGTTACCTATTGAACCTGATTCATGGAATCTCCAATCACAAAGGTTAGGTGTCCATCGAGGTGACTAACTTATAAGCTTCAGTCTTTTTCCCCTCGATGATTTAAGAACTAGCCTGCACGCTAATTCTATAAGGACTTCATCGATCGATGATTTAAGAATTAGCCTACGCACTAATATTTTTGAATGGGCTGATTAGGCCCCCACATATTTCAAGTATTGATGCAGAATCGATTGTTTCATCATTGCAAGCTAGCTAGCGACATGCACCTAAAAGTCTTTCAAACAACACTCTGTAATTCCAAATTAGTGTGGTGCAATATGATCTGCAAATCGACATCTACTTTTGATCACTTCAAAAATAAAATCTTGACATTCCTTTTCTCAAGCACTACGAGCATACCAGCCTAACCAATTCAAAGAAATCTAAACACCCCCACACTTTGAAATATTTTAAGCTAAGCTTTTGAATTTTTTCAAAGTTCATAAGGAGTTTTATCACAATCTTTGTAAAGCACTTTATTCAAAAAGTGAGAAGCCGAATATAAATATCTATATTTACATGCCCAAGTCTGCCATGCCAAATACCACAACATTCAACATTAGAAACTGAAGAACTTATAGGCACTTTTATTCGAATCAAAATTCACAATATTAAGACTAAAGAAACCATCAACTAAATAACCTTTACCAACAAAACTACCATTCTTAGTAATGACAACTTTATTTGAATCTAAAACAATATTAAAACCATGACGAACTAATAAAGAAGCGCTGACTAGATTTTTATTAATGTCCAAAACATGCAAGACTCGATCTAAGGTGATAACTTTGCTCGAGGTCACTTCAAACTAACGTTTCCTTCTCCTAGTACTCCGGCCATGCTCCCATTTCGCATGCTTACAATTCTTGTGCCTGATTCCTGATAATCAGATGGAAAAATATTTTTATCAGCGCACACTTGAACGTTAGCACCCGAGTCTATAAACCAAACATTTGATTTGAAACAGCATTTAACTCAGGACTACTAACAAAATACCTGTTAGCAGGGATAGAGGAGTTGGCCTCCACAGTGATGACATTAGCTTGTGGTCTAGGAGCTACATCATTCCCACGAGGCTTGGGAGGTTGGCCTTTACGATAGTAACAATCCTTGGCTTTGTGATTAGTATTTCCACACACCCAACAAGCCACTACCTTTTCCTGAATAATATTTTCACCCTTTGGTTTATTATTATTATTATTGTCATGGCTCACAAACTTTTTAGTAGAGTTGGTTTTCTTAAAACTTTGATACGTTAGCTTATGAAGATTTTCTACAATGAGAGCCTTAGCCGAAAAATCAGAAGCAAAAATTTCAATTAGTTTTTCACGATGCTTCTCCTTAATATTTAGAGACACTAAAAGCTCATCAAAAGTATAGTCATTGTGCTTTTGTTTTTGTTCTCTAGCAAACTTAGACCACGAGGGAGGCAATTTTTTAATAAGAGAAGCAACTAGAAAAGTATCATTTAAATCAATGCCTTTTCTCTTAAGGTCATAGAGTATATTTTAAAATTCATGGGCCTGTTCCATCACTAACCTTCCATCAACCATTTGGAAGTCCAAAATTTTTTCCGCATAATACCGTTTAAGACCGGCATCTTCAGCCCCATATTTAAATTCTAATGCTTCCCACAACTCAAAGGCAGTCTTAGTAGTGCAAAAAATATTATAGATACTAGCAGATAATGCACTCAAAATTCTACCATGACACAAATAATCTTTCTCATCAAAACCATCATCATCAGTAGATTTTTTCGATGGGATCGAATCCTTGCCAATTTCGACAATTTCAATAGCCTTAGAAGTTCCACTTTTTTCAGAAGATTTTTCTTTTCCTTTTGAAACCAAACCCTTGTGAATCACAGAATATAAATCCAAAGTGGTGAGCCAAGATTTCATTTGTTGTTGCCAACTTCTGAAATTTTGACCATTGAACTTCTCGGGCTTGCAAGAACTCGAATCGTCAAATGCCATATTTTTTTTTAAAACAGAGCTGCTCAACAGTACAACAAGTATAACCCTAACAAAAAACCCTAACAAATATCGTTCCTTAGATTGTTGGAGAAAATAGATGAAATAGGAATTTTCTGGTAGAATAATAATTCTGAATAATATTCAGCGATCAAATTCAGCAATATAAATAAATAGAGAAAGGAATAGAATAGCCTGTGGGGTGGTCGAGGCACGTGGTAGCGCTCTCCTAAGGAACAATATACCCTCCTCTTGCACAGGGTTGAATAGTACTCCTTCTCTAAGATACATCGACCTTCAAGTTCTCCAAACATATAATTTCCCAACACTCGAAATCCAAATAAAATATAATCTATATCAGAAAAAGATGGCTGAATGTATTTAATCGGAACAAAAACAGTACGTAGGAAATATATGATAACCACTTTATATGTTTTTAAGGCTGGGTAGAGAAGGAGATATTGATATGAGTTTTTTACTTGTGTGTTTCAGCCGAAAAAAGAGATTAGATTTATATGCAGTTTAAGCAAACAACTTCTCTGATATATATGAGAAGAAATAAGAGATAATCAAGCTAAAGTGGGTTTGCGCAACAATATGCTACTAATAATTAGGAGTAAAACAAGGAGACCAATTCAAAAGGTATTTCCACTCCTTTATCTCTAACTGTATATGTATATATTATCTCCTTTACAAAAACCCACGTGATTAAAATTAAATTAAAGTAAAATATTAAATTAAACCAACACTATGAACATTGTTTTCCTCTTGAAAATTCACTTTGCGTAGCGTGAATAATCTTGTTCATTTCACTGAATGCCTTGGTGTACCAAAATAAGGATTGCATTCAGACTTTTTTAGTACTTTGTTTTCTCCATCCCGGACCCATCTCTATCTGTTCTGCATTCGAAAGCAACTATTACTAGCAGTAACAGAACTTGAACTCAACTCCCTGCCGCAGCCTTTGCCCAAATGGGGATTGTGAAATTTCAGTGCATAAAAAAGTATGGGCCTATCTGTGTCCATAACCTTTGGAGTTTGGACCTTCCCCTAAACAGGTAGTACTACTTTAAGTATCCGCCATAACGTATCGGCCGCTGCGTATCTGTTTTTCAGCCCTCCGATACCGCCAAACCCGGGTATATCACTGCTACCCGATATTCGCTCCCGTATCAATCGATTCCAGATACGTATCACTCAGAGTCCGATTTCTTGACTGCTTCACGGCCACTGCAGTGCCAAACATTTTTTAAAAGATTCACCTTTGCTGCACTGCACCTGATTCATACTACGTATCATTCGATACCTTCGCTATCGCAATTTAAAACCTTCCGTAGGAGTAACTAGTTGGCAGTGGGAAAGAAAGCGCAAAAGAGTGGGCAGAATAAAGAGCAATAAGGAAATACTGATTTTACAGCAGGAACGAGGTCCCCTACTGATTCCAGAGCAGGAAATACTGATTCTTTTTCGAATGCCATCTTCTTGCTTCCAAGGTCAGGGACCAGATTAGCAGACTCTGGAAATACACCCATATCATACATCATCAAATTCCCGCATAAGACTGTGTGCCACAAGACGTTGCTTACTAAACAACACATAGCTTTTAGATGATTTGGTGCTTACTAAACAACACATAGCTTTTAGACGATTTGGTGGGAGGTCCGGTCTCTGATTCCATTCAGGTTGTGAATACCTGCTGGCTATCTATCCAATCCGAACAGTTTTTTCGTAGTGGGTGTTGGAAAAATATGCTTACTTTTTGTGATGAAAACCGATAATATAAGTGTAATAAAATCGGAACTCAAAAACCTAAAAATCGAAGCAACAAAGTTGGCGATCAAGGCGAGTGTGAGTGTGTCACCCTCTGTACTTAAGACAGACAGATTTGTCTCCGCTACGGTGCTTAAGGTTTACATGAATGTCTATCTCCCAGCACTACTTGATCGAACTCCTCACAGAAGAAGCACTTCAATTGATGAGTCTGTTGAACCTCTTTGTGTTTGTACTCTCTCATATGAATGGACACGAATGAAAGGGAAAAATCCATCATCCTAAATGAATGAGAAGAATGATATCTATAGACTAAAACTCTACGAAAGGTCGCCAAAGGAAGAGGAACCTTTATTCATAAAAGACGCGTCCGTCCACGACGAAAAAGTGTCACCCAAAAGATACAACTCCAAATCAAATCAATTTACATTCAAACAAAATAAAAATATTACTCATTTCATTCCATTTTAAGTGTCCTGCTTCGTAACCTCAATTTATTAAAAAGACATCATCATTACATCTTTCACATCAACTTTTACCTTCACTTTCTATATTTAGGGAGTGTTCGGACAAATAAGCCATTTTGGCTTATTTTTTGTCTTTATTCAAATTTTTTTCGTATCACTTGGCTTATTATCATTTTTTGGGGATTATTGCACCCTCACGACAAGAGGAATTTAAAAAGTAAAAAATTTTCACCGAAATTCAAATTTTTTTGAATAAAGACGAAAGTAAATCAATAAGCCAATTTTTTTGTCTTTATTCAAAAAAAATTGAATTTCGGTCAAATTTTTTTACTTTTTAGATTCCTCTTGTCGTGAGGATGCAATAATCCCAAAAAAAAATGATAATAAGCCAAGTGATACGAAAAAAATTTGAATAAGGACAAAAAATAAGCCACTGTAGCTTATTTGTCCGAACGGGGCTTTACCCTCTATGGAGATATCATTATTACATTTTTACTCACTAACTTTTCAAAATGAAATTCACATTTATGGGCAAAATAGAAAATGCACCAACTTTTACCCATTAACTTTACAAAATGAATACTTATTAAGGGACAACATAAAATGAAATACTGAACTCTAAAAAAAGGATGGAGGCAGTACTTTCAATTCATAAGAATTTTACTCGTTGTATTCTTATCCTCTATACAGGCATTTCTGCTGATATTGCCTTAAACATAGATTTTAAGCCACAGCACTTAGTTCTTGTGTTTTTGTCGTGCTAATTGTATATTTATGTGATTTCTAGTCATCAAAACAAAAGCATGGATAACCAAAAAATTCAGGGCAATTGGGAGCTGTGGCTTGTGCCAATGTGGATACCGGTAAATGAGTTCTACAAGACGAACAGTCTCAACACACATAACATTCATTCAAATCTGTACAGTTTTCAAAGGTGAACTTGTAATTAATAGCCGATATTTAAACAAAATTTTTTTTTATTTAACCACAATATGTAACTCCATATGGAGATTGACAACTCGCCCGTAGTAAGTACAGCAATAGAACAAAATAACTAGCGCCAACCGCTGGCGCCGCCGCCGTCGCCGCCACCACCACTCTAATATCACTTCTTTGAACAGATACTTCTAATACTAACAACGAGGATAATGTGATTGATACAACAAACGTATATAGCCACCACATAATATGGTTGGTACTGCAATTACACAACGGATACGTAATAACAAATCAAAAGAAACCACTAAGAACATGTTTAACCACATGATCGGAGATGATGCGGTTGGTTTTCTCCGTTGGGTGGAAAGCATCCCAAAAAACATATTTACTTGCATCAGTGCAAGTAAAAGCAGTGTATCTGTTGCACATGTAACCCATCTCGAACATCCCAGTGGCACAACAAGCAACTGAGGAAACGTCAAAACCTGGTTTGAAGAGGAAAAACGGTAAAACAAAATAAGGTAATAAATTTTTTGGTTGCATGTAATAATAGAGGGAATGAAATCGAAAATTCAAGGTTGCGTTACACATATACGAACGGAAATCACCGGTGAATAGAAGGGCCATGCAACCACATTATCCCATTTTCTATTGAAAAGGTGAGTTGTGGTCACATGACCTGTGAACAGAAAAATAAGATAACTTCTCTACAAAATAAAAATGCATTGTGAACAGGGGTCGCCCAATCATTTTTCACGGACATTGGCATGCATGATCTACAATTTTTGCCAATGTAGAACTAATTTTGTCAATCCAAATTAACCAACAACTATTGAGATCAAAAGCAAAGACGTACCGTAGAAAGCGGGTCTCTGAAGAATCTGCAGGAAAATGAAGTAAGGATTGGAGAACACCACTTTGGCACCAGGAAGCTCCTCGTTCAGCTTCGCCACCAAACCAGTCATCTTCACATTGAACCCCAAGGCCACATTGTTATAAGTCTCAGTACATGTATCCCCATTCCCACCAAGAAAATTTGTGGTCCTCTCCAATGGCAAGCAACCCATTGGAGGAAGCCCCCCCAGGGATATTTTCCTAGCCCCAAGCCCGTATATTTCCTTCACGAAATTTTCAGCAAGCCCGAGGATAAAATCTTGGAACTGATCGATCGTGTAATGGGACCGACGGTCGCGCATTGTGTAGTAGTTTTCCAAGAAGTCATTTGTGCCAAGGCTTGTTAGGTAGAGAGACTCAGTTATGATCGTGTTGGCCTTCTTGTCTCCCAGATAAGCTCTCAGTTTCGTTTGGTAGTCTTTGTAGTATTCCACTTCCTTCCATAGAGGTATGACAGACTGCAAACGCAAGCCAAAGTTACCCCTGGTTTTTTAATGGAGGTATGGGGTTCGAGTCTATAAAGAGTCGTCAAAACCTGTTAACCCGTAATACCCATTGATGCATATAATATTGACAAAAAAATAAAAATAGAAGCCAAAATTATCCCCTTTTCCCCTTGTTAAAGGGGGTGTCCAAAGCTCTAAAATCCTCTCGGATACATGTGATTTCTGTCATTCGCTATGTACTCATTTATTTGACAGGACTAATAGAGCGGGATGTATAATCTAATCGGATGCACAGTATTACAGATTCATAATATCACACTCTCTGTGTTCTAGTTCACACTTTGTAACGATAAATAAATAATTATTTATTTTTTCTATCATAAAACATAATATATGTGATTATCTAACCACGTAGTCCACATGACGCAACTGCTAATATCCGGTCAAACAAAAGAGCCATATTTGTACAGAA